>NW_028230945.1:0-22118 GCF_043228905.1 Azolla caroliniana | reverse complement strand
AGAGACCACGAGAATAATTTGAACAAGGTTTATGTACTATTTAGAAGCGACGAATACAAGCACGAGGGCGAAGATCGCACTGTTGGAGTAGGCGGGAGGCGGCGACGCCTAGAGCTCTTTCCTCGTCATCGGCCTTGAATTGGCGACGTTGTTGACGTTCGTCCTCTTGTCGTCGAGACATGCGGTGGCGGCGTTCGTCACCCTCTCGTCGCTCACGGCTGCTATCTCTCTCGCGCTCCTCGTCCTCTTCCTCCCAGCTACGGTGTTCCCTTGATTGTTGGCCATGGCGTCGGCCTTCATCATTGCGTCGTTCCTCCTCGTCAGCATACAAGGCATCACGTAGGCGATCGCATCGATCTTCGGCGGGGATTCGTTCGACGTTCCTGCAGCACCGTTCCGAGGGTCTTGAGTATCGAGTGTTTTCGATCCATGGGGAGCGACGTCCTTGTTCACCTTCCTCTCTTTCGGAGCGCTCTTGTAGCTCTCGGATCTGCTTGTCGATGAAATCACCGCACTCTCGCCTCAGTTCCTCGTCACGTGGCTCATCGCGACCACGGCTACGACGTTCCCTTTCCTCTTCGGAGTCTCTCTTGTTGTCTCTGTAGCGGCGCCCCTCCTCAAGGAACCCCTCACGACGTCGCTCGCACTCCCCCTCTCGGCGTCGATCGCGCCTCTCCTCGTCAATGTCTCCCTCACGACGTCGATCGCGTCGCTCCTCTTCACGGTCCCGCCCTACAGACCTAGCATTGGCCGCGGTACACGCGGCGAGCATGATCACGGCCATGAGGAATACGGAAGTAAGCTTTGCCATTGCGATTGTCCTTATGATCCCGGTGCTTGTCTCCTAATGGATTGTATTGACATTGCTCCCTCCACCTTTAATATATACACATGGCCATGCAATCAGAGCACATGCATGTCACTCACCACTCCCATTACCATAACGTGTGTGTCCTGCGTACAACTCTTGCCCAAGACCCATACCAACTAGTCCACCCTCCCACACGTCTAGGCTAGTCCTAGGTGTCGTATTGTCACCAGACAATCTGGGCGCAACCTGTAGCGGGTACTCCTCCTCCTCGCGCGAGAGCTTGTCGAGCAACATAACATTTATACATACATAGGTAAATGTGCGCACTCGCGCGTGCGCGTAGGGGTGTGCGGGCACGTGCACATTAAACTAGAACGCGCTAGTGCCGAGACACTAAGCACGCGGAGGCTACTGCGGGACGAGTGGTGGCTCCCGAGTGTGCTACATCGATGAACGTAGATAGACCGGTGTCCGTACTCGCTCGTTCGGACGGACGAGGGGTTGGTAACGACGACGACAAGGAAAGCTAACCGGACTACCACACTAGGAGTGTCCTATCGGGCAAGTGTGGAAGCAAGTTCACATTCGCCGCGTGTACAAGTTGACCTTAGCCTTAGCCGTTGCCGTGGCGTGTGCGGTATGGGTGTCCTGCTTTGATGTTTTCTTTTCCGTTTGGGTGGTTTGCGGTCCCTATAGGCAAATTCTATGCGTTGGTGCTCGTGTTTACGTTCGTGTTGGAGGGACGTTGGTGCTCGTGTTTACGTTCGTGTGGGTGTAATGCGCGATTGGGGAGACGCACTTGTTCGTAAACACTTACGAGAAATTAGAGAGAGACCACGAGAATAATTTGAACAAGGTTTATGTACTATTTAGAAGCGACGAATACAAGCACGAGGGCGAAGATCGCACTGTTGGAGTAGGCGGGAGGCGGCGACGCCTAGAGCTCTTTCCTCGTCATCGGCCTTGAATTGGCGACGTTGTTGACGTTCGTCCTCTTGTCGTCGAGACATGCGGTGGCGGCGTTCGTCACCCTCTCGTCGCTCACGGCTGCTATCTCTCTCGCGCTCCTCGTCCTCTTCCTCCCAGCTACGGTGTTCCCTTGATTGTTGGCCATGGCGTCGGCCTTCATCATTGCGTCGTTCCTCCTCGTCAGCATACAAGGCATCACGTAGGCGATCGCATCGATCTTCGGCGGGGATTCGTTCGACGTTCCTGCAGCACCGTTCCGAGGGTCTTGAGTATCGAGTGTTTTCGATCCATGGGGAGCGACGTCCTTGTTCACCTTCCTCTCTTTCGGAGCGCTCTTGTAGCTCTCGGATCTGCTTGTCGATGAAATCACCGCACTCTCGCCTCAGTTCCTCGTCACGTGGCTCATCGCGACCACGGCTACGACGTTCCCTTTCCTCTTCGGAGTCTCTCTTGTTGTCTCTGTAGCGGCGCCCCTCCTCAAGGAACCCCTCACGACGTCGCTCGCACTCCCCCTCTCGGCGTCGATCGCGCCTCTCCTCGTCAATGTCTCCCTCACGACGTCGATCGCGTCGCTCCTCTTCACGGTCCCGCCCTACAGACCTAGCATTGGCCGCGGTACACGCGGCGAGCATGATCACGGCCATGAGGAATACGGAAGTAAGCTTTGCCATTGCGATTGTCCTTATGATCCCGGTGCTTGTCTCCTAATGGATTGTATTGACATTGCTCCCTCCACCTTTAATATATACACATGGCCATGCAATCAGAGCACATGCATGTCACTCACCACTCCCATTACCATAACGTGTGTGTCCTGCGTACAACTCTTGCCCAAGACCCATACCAACTAGTCCACCCTCCCACACGTCTAGGCTAGTCCTAGGTGTCGTATTGTCACCAGACAATCTGGGCGCAACCTGTAGCGGGTACTCCTCCTCCTCGCGCGAGAGCTTGTCGAGCAACATAACATTTATACATACATAGGTAAATGTGCGCACTCGCGCGTGCGCGTAGGGGTGTGCGGGCACGTGCACATTAAACTAGAACGCGCTAGTGCCGAGACACTAAGCACGCGGAGGCTACTGCGGGACGAGTGGTGGCTCCCGAGTGTGCTACATCGATGAACGTAGATAGACCGGTGTCCGTACTCGCTCGTTCGGACGGACGAGGGGTTGGTAACGACGACGACAAGGAAAGCTAACCGGACTACCACACTAGGAGTGTCCTATCGGGCAAGTGTGGAAGCAAGTTCACATTCGCCGCGTGTACAAGTTGACCTTAGCCTTAGCCGTTGCCGTGGCGTGTGCGGTATGGGTGTCCTGCTTTGATGTTTTCTTTTCCGTTTGGGTGGTTTGCGGTCCCTATAGGCAAATTCTATGCGTTGGTGCTCGTGTTTACGTTCGTGTTGGAGGGACGTTGGTGCTCGTGTTTACGTTCGTGTGGGTGTAATGCGCGATTGGGGAGACGCACTTGTTCGTAAACACTTACGAGAAATTAGAGAGAGACCACGAGAATAATTTGAACAAGGTTTATGTACTATTTAGAAGCGACGAATACAAGCACGAGGGCGAAGATCGCACTGTTGGAGTAGGCGGGAGGCGGCGACGCCTAGAGCTCTTTCCTCGTCATCGGCCTTGAATTGGCGACGTTGTTGACGTTCGTCCTCTTGTCGTCGAGACATGCGGTGGCGGCGTTCGTCACCCTCTCGTCGCTCACGGCTGCTATCTCTCTCGCGCTCCTCGTCCTCTTCCTCCCAGCTACGGTGTTCCCTTGATTGTTGGCCATGGCGTCGGCCTTCATCATTGCGTCGTTCCTCCTCGTCAGCATACAAGGCATCACGTAGGCGATCGCATCGATCTTCGGCGGGGATTCGTTCGACGTTCCTGCAGCACCGTTCCGAGGGTCTTGAGTATCGAGTGTTTTCGATCCATGGGGAGCGACGTCCTTGTTCACCTTCCTCTCTTTCGGAGCGCTCTTGTAGCTCTCGGATCTGCTTGTCGATGAAATCACCGCACTCTCGCCTCAGTTCCTCGTCACGTGGCTCATCGCGACCACGGCTACGACGTTCCCTTTCCTCTTCGGAGTCTCTCTTGTTGTCTCTGTAGCGGCGCCCCTCCTCAAGGAACCCCTCACGACGTCGCTCGCACTCCCCCTCTCGGCGTCGATCGCGCCTCTCCTCGTCAATGTCTCCCTCACGACGTCGATCGCGTCGCTCCTCTTCACGGTCCCGCCCTACAGACCTAGCATTGGCCGCGGTACACGCGGCGAGCATGATCACGGCCATGAGGAATACGGAAGTAAGCTTTGCCATTGCGATTGTCCTTATGATCCCGGTGCTTGTCTCCTAATGGATTGTATTGACATTGCTCCCTCCACCTTTAATATATACACATGGCCATGCAATCAGAGCACATGCATGTCACTCACCACTCCCATTACCATAACGTGTGTGTCCTGCGTACAACTCTTGCCCAAGACCCATACCAACTAGTCCACCCTCCCACACGTCTAGGCTAGTCCTAGGTGTCGTATTGTCACCAGACAATCTGGGCGCAACCTGTAGCGGGTACTCCTCCTCCTCGCGCGAGAGCTTGTCGAGCAACATAACATTTATACATACATAGGTAAATGTGCGCACTCGCGCGTGCGCGTAGGGGTGTGCGGGCACGTGCACATTAAACTAGAACGCGCTAGTGCCGAGACACTAAGCACGCGGAGGCTACTGCGGGACGAGTGGTGGCTCCCGAGTGTGCTACATCGATGAACGTAGATAGACCGGTGTCCGTACTCGCTCGTTCGGACGGACGAGGGGTTGGTAACGACGACGACAAGGAAAGCTAACCGGACTACCACACTAGGAGTGTCCTATCGGGCAAGTGTGGAAGCAAGTTCACATTCGCCGCGTGTACAAGTTGACCTTAGCCTTAGCCGTTGCCGTGGCGTGTGCGGTATGGGTGTCCTGCTTTGATGTTTTCTTTTCCGTTTGGGTGGTTTGCGGTCCCTATAGGCAAATTCTATGCGTTGGTGCTCGTGTTTACGTTCGTGTTGGAGGGACGTTGGTGCTCGTGTTTACGTTCGTGTGGGTGTAATGCGCGATTGGGGAGACGCACTTGTTCGTAAACACTTACGAGAAATTAGAGAGAGACCACGAGAATAATTTGAACAAGGTTTATGTACTATTTAGAAGCGACGAATACAAGCACGAGGGCGAAGATCGCACTGTTGGAGTAGGCGGGAGGCGGCGACGCCTAGAGCTCTTTCCTCGTCATCGGCCTTGAATTGGCGACGTTGTTGACGTTCGTCCTCTTGTCGTCGAGACATGCGGTGGCGGCGTTCGTCACCCTCTCGTCGCTCACGGCTGCTATCTCTCTCGCGCTCCTCGTCCTCTTCCTCCCAGCTACGGTGTTCCCTTGATTGTTGGCCATGGCGTCGGCCTTCATCATTGCGTCGTTCCTCCTCGTCAGCATACAAGGCATCACGTAGGCGATCGCATCGATCTTCGGCGGGGATTCGTTCGACGTTCCTGCAGCACCGTTCCGAGGGTCTTGAGTATCGAGTGTTTTCGATCCATGGGGAGCGACGTCCTTGTTCACCTTCCTCTCTTTCGGAGCGCTCTTGTAGCTCTCGGATCTGCTTGTCGATGAAATCACCGCACTCTCGCCTCAGTTCCTCGTCACGTGGCTCATCGCGACCACGGCTACGACGTTCCCTTTCCTCTTCGGAGTCTCTCTTGTTGTCTCTGTAGCGGCGCCCCTCCTCAAGGAACCCCTCACGACGTCGCTCGCACTCCCCCTCTCGGCGTCGATCGCGCCTCTCCTCGTCAATGTCTCCCTCACGACGTCGATCGCGTCGCTCCTCTTCACGGTCCCGCCCTACAGACCTAGCATTGGCCGCGGTACACGCGGCGAGCATGATCACGGCCATGAGGAATACGGAAGTAAGCTTTGCCATTGCGATTGTCCTTATGATCCCGGTGCTTGTCTCCTAATGGATTGTATTGACATTGCTCCCTCCACCTTTAATATATACACATGGCCATGCAATCAGAGCACATGCATGTCACTCACCACTCCCATTACCATAACGTGTGTGTCCTGCGTACAACTCTTGCCCAAGACCCATACCAACTAGTCCACCCTCCCACACGTCTAGGCTAGTCCTAGGTGTCGTATTGTCACCAGACAATCTGGGCGCAACCTGTAGCGGGTACTCCTCCTCCTCGCGCGAGAGCTTGTCGAGCAACATAACATTTATACATACATAGGTAAATGTGCGCACTCGCGCGTGCGCGTAGGGGTGTGCGGGCACGTGCACATTAAACTAGAACGCGCTAGTGCCGAGACACTAAGCACGCGGAGGCTACTGCGGGACGAGTGGTGGCTCCCGAGTGTGCTACATCGATGAACGTAGATAGACCGGTGTCCGTACTCGCTCGTTCGGACGGACGAGGGGTTGGTAACGACGACGACAAGGAAAGCTAACCGGACTACCACACTAGGAGTGTCCTATCGGGCAAGTGTGGAAGCAAGTTCACATTCGCCGCGTGTACAAGTTGACCTTAGCCTTAGCCGTTGCCGTGGCGTGTGCGGTATGGGTGTCCTGCTTTGATGTTTTCTTTTCCGTTTGGGTGGTTTGCGGTCCCTATAGGCAAATTCTATGCGTTGGTGCTCGTGTTTACGTTCGTGTTGGAGGGACGTTGGTGCTCGTGTTTACGTTCGTGTGGGTGTAATGCGCGATTGGGGAGACGCACTTGTTCGTAAACACTTACGAGAAATTAGAGAGAGACCACGAGAATAATTTGAACAAGGTTTATGTACTATTTAGAAGCGACGAATACAAGCACGAGGGCGAAGATCGCACTGTTGGAGTAGGCGGGAGGCGGCGACGCCTAGAGCTCTTTCCTCGTCATCGGCCTTGAATTGGCGACGTTGTTGACGTTCGTCCTCTTGTCGTCGAGACATGCGGTGGCGGCGTTCGTCACCCTCTCGTCGCTCACGGCTGCTATCTCTCTCGCGCTCCTCGTCCTCTTCCTCCCAGCTACGGTGTTCCCTTGATTGTTGGCCATGGCGTCGGCCTTCATCATTGCGTCGTTCCTCCTCGTCAGCATACAAGGCATCACGTAGGCGATCGCATCGATCTTCGGCGGGGATTCGTTCGACGTTCCTGCAGCACCGTTCCGAGGGTCTTGAGTATCGAGTGTTTTCGATCCATGGGGAGCGACGTCCTTGTTCACCTTCCTCTCTTTCGGAGCGCTCTTGTAGCTCTCGGATCTGCTTGTCGATGAAATCACCGCACTCTCGCCTCAGTTCCTCGTCACGTGGCTCATCGCGACCACGGCTACGACGTTCCCTTTCCTCTTCGGAGTCTCTCTTGTTGTCTCTGTAGCGGCGCCCCTCCTCAAGGAACCCCTCACGACGTCGCTCGCGCCTCTCGTCATCGCACTCCCCCTCTCGGCGTCGATCGCGCCTCTCCTCGTCAATGTCTCCCTCACGACGTCGATCGCGTCGCTCCTCTTCACGGTCCCGCCCTACAGACCTAGCATTGGCCGCGGTACACGCGGCGAGCATGATCACGGCCATGAGGAATACGGAAGTAAGCTTTGCCATTGCGATTGTCCTTATGATCCCGGTGCTTGTCTCCTAATGGATTGTATTGACATTGCTCCCTCCACCTTTAATATATACACATGGCCATGCAATCAGAGCACATGCATGTCACTCACCACTCCCATTACCATAACGTGTGTGTCCTGCGTACAACTCTTGCCCAAGACCCATACCAACTAGTCCACCCTCCCACACGTCTAGGCTAGTCCTAGGTGTCGTATTGTCACCAGACAATCTGGGCGCAACCTGTAGCGGGTACTCCTCCTCCTCGCGCGAGAGCTTGTCGAGCAACATAACATTTATACATACATAGGTAAATGTGCGCACTCGCGCGTGCGCGTAGGGGTGTGCGGGCACGTGCACATTAAACTAGAACGCGCTAGTGCCGAGACACTAAGCACGCGGAGGCTACTGCGGGACGAGTGGTGGCTCCCGAGTGTGCTACATCGATGAACGTAGATAGACCGGTGTCCGTACTCGCTCGTTCGGACGGACGAGGGGTTGGTAACGACGACGACAAGGAAAGCTAACCGGACTACCACACTAGGAGTGTCCTATCGGGCAAGTGTGGAAGCAAGTTCACATTCGCCGCGTGTACAAGTTGACCTTAGCCTTAGCCGTTGCCGTGGCGTGTGCGGTATGGGTGTCCTGCTTTGATGTTTTCTTTTCCGTTTGGGTGGTTTGCGGTCCCTATAGGCAAATTCTATGCGTTGGTGCTCGTGTTTACGTTCGTGTTGGAGGGACGTTGGTGCTCGTGTTTACGTTCGTGTGGGTGTAATGCGCGATTGGGGAGACGCACTTGTTCGTAAACACTTACGAGAAATTAGAGAGAGACCACGAGAATAATTTGAACAAGGTTTATGTACTATTTAGAAGCGACGAATACAAGCACGAGGGCGAAGATCGCACTGTTGGAGTAGGCGGGAGGCGGCGACGCCTAGAGCTCTTTCCTCGTCATCGGCCTTGAATTGGCGACGTTGTTGACGTTCGTCCTCTTGTCGTCGAGACATGCGGTGGCGGCGTTCGTCACCCTCTCGTCGCTCACGGCTGCTATCTCTCTCGCGCTCCTCGTCCTCTTCCTCCCAGCTACGGTGTTCCCTTGATTGTTGGCCATGGCGTCGGCCTTCATCATTGCGTCGTTCCTCCTCGTCAGCATACAAGGCATCACGTAGGCGATCGCATCGATCTTCGGCGGGGATTCGTTCGACGTTCCTGCAGCACCGTTCCGAGGGTCTTGAGTATCGAGTGTTTTCGATCCATGGGGAGCGACGTCCTTGTTCACCTTCCTCTCTTTCGGAGCGCTCTTGTAGCTCTCGGATCTGCTTGTCGATGAAATCACCGCACTCTCGCCTCAGTTCCTCGTCACGTGGCTCATCGCGACCACGGCTACGACGTTCCCTTTCCTCTTCGGAGTCTCTCTTGTTGTCTCTGTAGCGGCGCCCCTCCTCAAGGAACCCCTCACGACGTCGCTCGCGCCTCTCGTCATCGCACTCCCCCTCTCGGCGTCGATCGCGCCTCTCCTCGTCAATGTCTCCCTCACGACGTCGATCGCGTCGCTCCTCTTCACGGTCCCGCCCTACAGACCTAGCATTGGCCGCGGTACACGCGGCGAGCATGATCACGGCCATGAGGAATACGGAAGTAAGCTTTGCCATTGCGATTGTCCTTATGATCCCGGTGCTTGTCTCCTAATGGATTGTATTGACATTGCTCCCTCCACCTTTAATATATACACATGGCCATGCAATCAGAGCACATGCATGTCACTCACCACTCCCATTACCATAACGTGTGTGTCCTGCGTACAACTCTTGCCCAAGACCCATACCAACTAGTCCACCCTCCCACACGTCTAGGCTAGTCCTAGGTGTCGTATTGTCACCAGACAATCTGGGCGCAACCTGTAGCGGGTACTCCTCCTCCTCGCGCGAGAGCTTGTCGAGCAACATAACATTTATACATACATAGGTAAATGTGCGCACTCGCGCGTGCGCGTAGGGGTGTGCGGGCACGTGCACATTAAACTAGAACGCGCTAGTGCCGAGACACTAAGCACGCGGAGGCTACTGCGGGACGAGTGGTGGCTCCCGAGTGTGCTACATCGATGAACGTAGATAGACCGGTGTCCGTACTCGCTCGTTCGGACGGACGAGGGGTTGGTAACGACGACGACAAGGAAAGCTAACCGGACTACCACACTAGGAGTGTCCTATCGGGCAAGTGTGGAAGCAAGTTCACATTCGCCGCGTGTACAAGTTGACCTTAGCCTTAGCCGTTGCCGTGGCGTGTGCGGTATGGGTGTCCTGCTTTGATGTTTTCTTTTCCGTTTGGGTGGTTTGCGGTCCCTATAGGCAAATTCTATGCGTTGGTGCTCGTGTTTACGTTCGTGTTGGAGGGACGTTGGTGCTCGTGTTTACGTTCGTGTGGGTGTAATGCGCGATTGGGGAGACGCACTTGTTCGTAAACACTTACGAGAAATTAGAGAGAGACCACGAGAATAATTTGAACAAGGTTTATGTACTATTTAGAAGCGACGAATACAAGCACGAGGGCGAAGATCGCACTGTTGGAGTAGGCGGGAGGCGGCGACGCCTAGAGCTCTTTCCTCGTCATCGGCCTTGAATTGGCGACGTTGTTGACGTTCGTCCTCTTGTCGTCGAGACATGCGGTGGCGGCGTTCGTCACCCTCTCGTCGCTCACGGCTGCTATCTCTCTCGCGCTCCTCGTCCTCTTCCTCCCAGCTACGGTGTTCCCTTGATTGTTGGCCATGGCGTCGGCCTTCATCATTGCGTCGTTCCTCCTCGTCAGCATACAAGGCATCACGTAGGCGATCGCATCGATCTTCGGCGGGGATTCGTTCGACGTTCCTGCAGCACCGTTCCGAGGGTCTTGAGTATCGAGTGTTTTCGATCCATGGGGAGCGACGTCCTTGTTCACCTTCCTCTCTTTCGGAGCGCTCTTGTAGCTCTCGGATCTGCTTGTCGATGAAATCACCGCACTCTCGCCTCAGTTCCTCGTCACGTGGCTCATCGCGACCACGGCTACGACGTTCCCTTTCCTCTTCGGAGTCTCTCTTGTTGTCTCTGTAGCGGCGCCCCTCCTCAAGGAACCCCTCACGACGTCGCTCGCGCCTCTCGTCATCGCACTCCCCCTCTCGGCGTCGATCGCGCCTCTCCTCGTCAATGTCTCCCTCACGACGTCGATCGCGTCGCTCCTCTTCACGGTCCCGCCCTACAGACCTAGCATTGGCCGCGGTACACGCGGCGAGCATGATCACGGCCATGAGGAATACGGAAGTAAGCTTTGCCATTGCGATTGTCCTTATGATCCCGGTGCTTGTCTCCTAATGGATTGTATTGACATTGCTCCCTCCACCTTTAATATATACACATGGCCATGCAATCAGAGCACATGCATGTCACTCACCACTCCCATTACCATAACGTGTGTGTCCTGCGTACAACTCTTGCCCAAGACCCATACCAACTAGTCCACCCTCCCACACGTCTAGGCTAGTCCTAGGTGTCGTATTGTCACCAGACAATCTGGGCGCAACCTGTAGCGGGTACTCCTCCTCCTCGCGCGAGAGCTTGTCGAGCAACATAACATTTATACATACATAGGTAAATGTGCGCACTCGCGCGTGCGCGTAGGGGTGTGCGGGCACGTGCACATTAAACTAGAACGCGCTAGTGCCGAGACACTAAGCACGCGGAGGCTACTGCGGGACGAGTGGTGGCTCCCGAGTGTGCTACATCGATGAACGTAGATAGACCGGTGTCCGTACTCGCTCGTTCGGACGGACGAGGGGTTGGTAACGACGACGACAAGGAAAGCTAACCGGACTACCACACTAGGAGTGTCCTATCGGGCAAGTGTGGAAGCAAGTTCACATTCGCCGCGTGTACAAGTTGACCTTAGCCTTAGCCGTTGCCGTGGCGTGTGCGGTATGGGTGTCCTGCTTTGATGTTTTCTTTTCCGTTTGGGTGGTTTGCGGTCCCTATAGGCAAATTCTATGCGTTGGTGCTCGTGTTTACGTTCGTGTTGGAGGGACGTTGGTGCTCGTGTTTACGTTCGTGTGGGTGTAATGCGCGATTGGGGAGACGCACTTGTTCGTAAACACTTACGAGAAATTAGAGAGAGACCACGAGAATAATTTGAACAAGGTTTATGTACTATTTAGAAGCGACGAATACAAGCACGAGGGCGAAGATCGCACTGTTGGAGTAGGCGGGAGGCGGCGACGCCTAGAGCTCTTTCCTCGTCATCGGCCTTGAATTGGCGACGTTGTTGACGTTCGTCCTCTTGTCGTCGAGACATGCGGTGGCGGCGTTCGTCACCCTCTCGTCGCTCACGGCTGCTATCTCTCTCGCGCTCCTCGTCCTCTTCCTCCCAGCTACGGTGTTCCCTTGATTGTTGGCCATGGCGTCGGCCTTCATCATTGCGTCGTTCCTCCTCGTCAGCATACAAGGCATCACGTAGGCGATCGCATCGATCTTCGGCGGGGATTCGTTCGACGTTCCTGCAGCACCGTTCCGAGGGTCTTGAGTATCGAGTGTTTTCGATCCATGGGGAGCGACGTCCTTGTTCACCTTCCTCTCTTTCGGAGCGCTCTTGTAGCTCTCGGATCTGCTTGTCGATGAAATCACCGCACTCTCGCCTCAGTTCCTCGTCACGTGGCTCATCGCGACCACGGCTACGACGTTCCCTTTCCTCTTCGGAGTCTCTCTTGTTGTCTCTGTAGCGGCGCCCCTCCTCAAGGAACCCCTCACGACGTCGCTCGCGCCTCTCGTCATCGCACTCCCCCTCTCGGCGTCGATCGCGCCTCTCCTCGTCAATGTCTCCCTCACGACGTCGATCGCGTCGCTCCTCTTCACGGTCCCGCCCTACAGACCTAGCATTGGCCGCGGTACACGCGGCGAGCATGATCACGGCCATGAGGAATACGGAAGTAAGCTTTGCCATTGCGATTGTCCTTATGATCCCGGTGCTTGTCTCCTAATGGATTGTATTGACATTGCTCCCTCCACCTTTAATATATACACATGGCCATGCAATCAGAGCACATGCATGTCACTCACCACTCCCATTACCATAACGTGTGTGTCCTGCGTACAACTCTTGCCCAAGACCCATACCAACTAGTCCACCCTCCCACACGTCTAGGCTAGTCCTAGGTGTCGTATTGTCACCAGACAATCTGGGCGCAACCTGTAGCGGGTACTCCTCCTCCTCGCGCGAGAGCTTGTCGAGCAACATAACATTTATACATACATAGGTAAATGTGCGCACTCGCGCGTGCGCGTAGGGGTGTGCGGGCACGTGCACATTAAACTAGAACGCGCTAGTGCCGAGACACTAAGCACGCGGAGGCTACTGCGGGACGAGTGGTGGCTCCCGAGTGTGCTACATCGATGAACGTAGATAGACCGGTGTCCGTACTCACTCGTTCGGACGGACGAGGGGTTGGTAACGACGACGACAAGGAAAGCTAACCGGACTACCACACTAGGAGTGTCCTATCGGGCAAGTGTGGAAGCAAGTTCACATTCGCCGCGTGTACAAGTTGACCTTAGCCTTAGCCGTTGCCGTGGCGTGTGCGGTATGGGTGTCCTGCTTTGATGTTTTCTTTTCCGTTTGGGTGGTTTGCGGTCCCTATAGGCAAATTCTATGCGTTGGTGCTCGTGTTTACGTTCGTGTTGGAGGGACGTTGGTGCTCGTGTTTACGTTCGTGTGGGTGTAATGCGCGATTGGGGAGACGCACTTGTTCGTAAACACTTACGAGAAATTAGAGAGAGACCACGAGAATAATTTGAACAAGGTTTATGTACTATTTAGAAGCGACGAATACAAGCACGAGGGCGAAGATCGCACTGTTGGAGTAGGCGGGAGGCGGCGACGCCTAGAGCTCTTTCCTCGTCATCGGCCTTGAATTGGCGACGTTGTTGACGTTCGTCCTCTTGTCGTCGAGACATGCGGTGGCGGCGTTCGTCACCCTCTCGTCGCTCACGGCTGCTATCTCTCTCGCGCTCCTCGTCCTCTTCCTCCCAGCTACGGTGTTCCCTTGATTGTTGGCCATGGCGTCGGCCTTCATCATTGCGTCGTTCCTCCTCGTCAGCATACAAGGCATCACGTAGGCGATCGCATCGATCTTCGGCGGGGATTCGTTCGACGTTCCTGCAGCACCGTTCCGAGGGTCTTGAGTATCGAGTGTTTTCGATCCATGGGGAGCGACGTCCTTGTTCACCTTCCTCTCTTTCGGAGCGCTCTTGTAGCTCTCGGATCTGCTTGTCGATGAAATCACCGCACTCTCGCCTCAGTTCCTCGTCACGTGGCTCATCGCGACCACGGCTACGACGTTCCCTTTCCTCTTCGGAGTCTCTCTTGTTGTCTCTGTAGCGGCGCCCCTCCTCAAGGAACCCCTCACGACGTCGCTCGCGCCTCTCGTCATCGCACTCCCCCTCTCGGCGTCGATCGCGCCTCTCCTCGTCAATGTCTCCCTCACGACGTCGATCGCGTCGCTCCTCTTCACGGTCCCGCCCTACAGACCTAGCATTGGCCGCGGTACACGCGGCGAGCATGATCACGGCCATGAGGAATACGGAAGTAAGCTTTGCCATTGCGATTGTCCTTATGATCCCGGTGCTTGTCTCCTAATGGATTGTATTGACATTGCTCCCTCCACCTTTAATATATACACATGGCCATGCAATCAGAGCACATGCATGTCACTCACCACTCCCATTACCATAACGTGTGTGTCCTGCGTACAACTCTTGCCCAAGACCCATACCAACTAGTCCACCCTCCCACACGTCTAGGCTAGTCCTAGGTGTCGTATTGTCACCAGACAATCTGGGCGCAACCTGTAGCGGGTACTCCTCCTCCTCGCGCGAGAGCTTGTCGAGCAACATAACATTTATACATACATAGGTAAATGTGCGCACTCGCGCGTGCGCGTAGGGGTGTGCGGGCACGTGCACATTAAACTAGAACGCGCTAGTGCCGAGACACTAAGCACGCGGAGGCTACTGCGGGACGAGTGGTGGCTCCCGAGTGTGCTACATCGATGAACGTAGATAGACCGGTGTCCGTACTCGCTCGTTCGGACGGACGAGGGGTTGGTAACGACGACGACAAGGAAAGCTAACCGGACTACCACACTAGGAGTGTCCTATCGGGCAAGTGTGGAAGCAAGTTCACATTCGCCGCGTGTACAAGTTGACCTTAGCCTTAGCCGTTGCCGTGGCGTGTGCGGTATGGGTGTCCTGCTTTGATGTTTTCTTTTCCGTTTGGGTGGTTTGCGGTCCCTATAGGCAAATTCTATGCGTTGGTGCTCGTGTTTACGTTCGTGTTGGAGGGACGTTGGTGCTCGTGTTTACGTTCGTGTGGGTGTAATGCGCGATTGGGGAGACGCACTTGTTCGTAAACACTTACGAGAAATTAGAGAGAGACCACGAGAATAATTTGAACAAGGTTTATGTACTATTTAGAAGCGACGAATACAAGCACGAGGGCGAAGATCGCACTGTTGGAGTAGGCGGGAGGCGGCGACGCCTAGAGCTCTTTCCTCGTCATCGGCCTTGAATTGGCGACGTTGTTGACGTTCGTCCTCTTGTCGTCGAGACATGCGGTGGCGGCGTTCGTCACCCTCTCGTCGCTCACGGCTGCTATCTCTCTCGCGCTCCTCGTCCTCTTCCTCCCAGCTACGGTGTTCCCTTGATTGTTGGCCATGGCGTCGGCCTTCATCATTGCGTCGTTCCTCCTCGTCAGCATACAAGGCATCACGTAGGCGATCGCATCGATCTTCGGCGGGGATTCGTTCGACGTTCCTGCAGCACCGTTCCGAGGGTCTTGAGTATCGAGTGTTTTCGATCCATGGGGAGCGACGTCCTTGTTCACCTTCCTCTCTTTCGGAGCGCTCTTGTAGCTCTCGGATCTGCTTGTCGATGAAATCACCGCACTCTCGCCTCAGTTCCTCGTCACGTGGCTCATCGCGACCACGGCTACGACGTTCCCTTTCCTCTTCGGAGTCTCTCTTGTTGTCTCTGTAGCGGCGCCCCTCCTCAAGGAACCCCTCACGACGTCGCTCGCGCCTCTCGTCATCGCACTCCCCCTCTCGGCGTCGATCGCGCCTCTCCTCGTCAATGTCTCCCTCACGACGTCGATCGCGTCGCTCCTCTTCACGGTCCCGCCCTACAGACCTAGCATTGGCCGCGGTACACGCGGCGAGCATGATCACGGCCATGAGGAATACGGAAGTAAGCTTTGCCATTGCGATTGTCCTTATGATCCCGGTGCTTGTCTCCTAATGGATTGTATTGACATTGCTCCCTCCACCTTTAATATATACACATGGCCATGCAATCAGAGCACATGCATGTCACTCACCACTCCCATTACCATAACGTGTGTGTCCTGCGTACAACTCTTGCCCAAGACCCATACCAACTAGTCCACCCTCCCACACGTCTAGGCTAGTCCTAGGTGTCGTATTGTCACCAGACAATCTGGGCGCAACCTGTAGCGGGTACTCCTCCTCCTCGCGCGAGAGCTTGTCGAGCAACATAACATTTATACATACATAGGTAAATGTGCGCACTCGCGCGTGCGCGTAGGGGTGTGCGGGCACGTGCACATTAAACTAGAACGCGCTAGTGCCGAGACACTAAGCACGCGGAGGCTACTGCGGGACGAGTGGTGGCTCCCGAGTGTGCTACATCGATGAACGTAGATAGACCGGTGTCCGTACTCGCTCGTTCGGACGGACGAGGGGTTGGTAACGACGACGACAAGGAAAGCTAACCGGACTACCACACTAGGAGTGTCCTATCGGGCAAGTGTGGAAGCAAGTTCACATTCGCCGCGTGTACAAGTTGACCTTAGCCTTAGCCGTTGCCGTGGCGTGTGCGGTATGGGTGTCCTGCTTTGATGTTTTCTTTTCCGTTTGGGTGGTTTGCGGTCCCTATAGGCAAATTCTATGCGTTGGTGCTCGTGTTTACGTTCGTGTTGGAGGGACGTTGGTGCTCGTGTTTACGTTCGTGTGGGTGTAATGCGCGATTGGGGAGACGCACTTGTTCGTAAACACTTACGAGAAATTAGAGAGAGACCACGAGAATAATTTGAACAAGGTTTATGTACTATTTAGAAGCGACGAATACAAGCACGAGGGCGAAGATCGCACTGTTGGAGTAGGCGGGAGGCGGCGACGCCTAGAGCTCTTTCCTCGTCATCGGCCTTGAATTGGCGACGTTGTTGACGTTCGTCCTCTTGTCGTCGAGACATGCGGTGGCGGCGTTCGTCACCCTCTCGTCGCTCACGGCTGCTATCTCTCTCGCGCTCCTCGTCCTCTTCCTCCCAGCTACGGTGTTCCCTTGATTGTTGGCCATGGCGTCGGCCTTCATCATTGCGTCGTTCCTCCTCGTCAGCATACAAGGCATCACGTAGGCGATCGCATCGATCTTCGGCGGGGATTCGTTCGACGTTCCTGCAGCACCGTTCCGAGGGTCTTGAGTATCGAGTGTTTTCGATCCATGGGGAGCGACGTCCTTGTTCACCTTCCTCTCTTTCGGAGCGCTCTTGTAGCTCTCGGATCTGCTTGTCGATGAAATCACCGCACTCTCGCCTCAGTTCCTCGTCACGTGGCTCATCGCGACCACGGCTACGACGTTCCCTTTCCTCTTCGGAGTCTCTCTTGTTGTCTCTGTAGCGGCGCCCCTCCTCAAGGAACCCCTCACGACGTCGCTCGCGCCTCTCGTCATCGCACTCCCCCTCTCGGCGTCGATCGCGCCTCTCCTCGTCAATGTCTCCCTCACGACGTCGATCGCGTCGCTCCTCTTCACGGTCCCGCCCTACAGACCTAGCATTGGCCGCGGTACACGCGGCGAGCATGATCACGGCCATGAGGAATACGGAAGTAAGCTTTGCCATTGCGATTGTCCTTATGATCCCGGTGCTTGTCTCCTAATGGATTGTATTGACATTGCTCCCTCCACCTTTAATATATACACATGGCCATGCAATCAGAGCACATGCATGTCACTCACCACTCCCATTACCATAACGTGTGTGTCCTGCGTACAACTCTTGCCCAAGACCCATACCAACTAGTCCACCCTCCCACACGTCTAGGCTAGTCCTAGGTGTCGTATTGTCACCAGACAATCTGGGCGCAACCTGTAGCGGGTACTCCTCCTCCTCGCGCGAGAGCTTGTCGAGCAACATAACATTTATACATACATAGGTAAATGTGCGCACTCGCGCGTGCGCGTAGGGGTGTGCGGGCACGTGCACATTAAACTAGAACGCGCTAGTGCCGAGACACTAAGCACGCGGAGGCTACTGCGGGACGAGTGGTGGCTCCCGAGTGTGCTACATCGATGAACGTAGATAGACCGGTGTCCGTACTCGCTCGTTCGGACGGACGAGGGGTTGGTAACGACGACGACAAGGAAAGCTAACCGGACTACCACACTAGGAGTGTCCTATCGGGCAAGTGTGGAAGCAAGTTCACATTCGCCGCGTGTACAAGTTGACCTTAGCCTTAGCCGTTGCCGTGGCGTGTGCGGTATGGGTGTCCTGCTTTGATGTTTTCTTTTCCGTTTGGGTGGTTTGCGGTCCCTATAGGCAAATTCTATGCGTTGGTGCTCGTGTTTACGTTCGTGTTGGAGGGACGTTGGTGCTCGTGTTTACGTTCGTGTGGGTGTAATGCGCGATTGGGGAGACGCACTTGTTCGTAAACACTTACGAGAAATTAGAGAGAGACCACGAGAATAATTTGAACAAGGTTTATGTACTATTTAGAAGCGACGAATACAAGCACGAGGGCGAAGATCGCACTGTTGGAGTAGGCGGGAGGCGGCGACGCCTAGAGCTCTTTCCTCGTCATCGGCCTTGAATTGGCGACGTTGTTGACGTTCGTCCTCTTGTCGTCGAGACATGCGGTGGCGGCGTTCGTCACCCTCTCGTCGCTCACGGCTGCTATCTCTCTCGCGCTCCTCGTCCTCTTCCTCCCAGCTACGGTGTTCCCTTGATTGTTGGCCATGGCGTCGGCCTTCATCATTGCGTCGTTCCTCCTCGTCAGCATACAAGGCATCACGTAGGCGATCGCATCGATCTTCGGCGGGGATTCGTTCGACGTTCCTGCAGCACCGTTCCGAGGGTCTTGAGTATCGAGTGTTTTCGATCCATGGGGAGCGACGTCCTTGTTCACCTTCCTCTCTTTCGGAGCGCTCTTGTAGCTCTCGGATCTGCTTGTCGATGAAATCACCGCACTCTCGCCTCAGTTCCTCGTCACGTGGCTCATCGCGACCACGGCTACGACGTTCCCTTTCCTCTTCGGAGTCTCTCTTGTTGTCTCTGTAGCGGCGCCCCTCCTCAAGGAACCCCTCACGACGTCGCTCGCGCCTCTCGTCATCGCACTCCCCCTCTCGGCGTCGATCGCGCCTCTCCTCGTCAATGTCTCCCTCACGACGTCGATCGCGTCGCTCCTCTTCACGGTCCCGCCCTACAGACCTAGCATTGGCCGCGGTACACGCGGCGAGCATGATCACGGCCATGAGGAATACGGAAGTAAGCTTTGCCATTGCGATTGTCCTTATGATCCCGGTGCTTGTCTCCTAATGGATTGTATTGACATTGCTCCCTCCACCTTTAATATATACACATGGCCATGCAATCAGAGCACATGCATGTCACTCACCACTCCCATTACCATAACGTGTGTGTCCTGCGTACAACTCTTGCCCAAGACCCATACCAACTAGTCCACCCTCCCACACGTCTAGGCTAGTCCTAGGTGTCGTATTGTCACCAGACAATCTGGGCGCAACCTGTAGCGGGTACTCCTCCTCCTCGCGCGAGAGCTTGTCGAGCAACATAACATTTATACATACATAGGTAAATGTGCGCACTCGCGCGTGCGCGTAGGGGTGTGCGGGCACGTGCACATTAAACTAGAACGCGCTAGTGCCGAGACACTAAGCACGCGGAGGCTACTGCGGGACGAGTGGTGGCTCCCGAGTGTGCTACATCGATGAACGTAGATAGACCGGTGTCCGTACTCGCTCGTTCGGACGGACGAGGGGTTGGTAACGACGACGACAAGGAAAGCTAACCGGACTACCACACTAGGAGTGTCCTATCGGGCAAGTGTGGAAGCAAGTTCACATTCGCCGCGTGTACAAGTTGACCTTAGCCTTAGCCGTTGCCGTGGCGTGTGCGGTATGGGTGTCCTGCTTTGATGTTTTCTTTTCCGTTTGGGTGGTTTGCGGTCCCTATAGGCAAATTCTATGCGTTGGTGCTCGTGTTTACGTTCGTGTTGGAGGGACGTTGGTGCTCGTGTTTACGTTCGTGTGGGTGTAATGCGCGATTGGGGAGACGCACTTGTTCGTAAACACTTACGAGAAATTAGAGAGAGACCACGAGAATAATTTGAACAAGGTTTATGTACTATTTAGAAGCGACGAATACAAGCACGAGGGCGAAGATCGCACTGTTGGAGTAGGCGGGAGGCGGCGACGCCTAGAGCTCTTTCCTCGTCATCGGCCTTGAATTGGCGACGTTGTTGACGTTCGTCCTCTTGTCGTCGAGACATGCGGTGGCGGCGTTCGTCACCCTCTCGTCGCTCACGGCTGCTATCTCTCTCGCGCTCCTCGTCCTCTTCCTCCCAGCTACGGTGTTCCCTTGATTGTTGGCCATGGCGTCGGCCTTCATCATTGCGTCGTTCCTCCTCGTCAGCATACAAGGCATCACGTAGGCGATCGCATCGATCTTCGGCGGGGATTCGTTCGACGTTCCTGCAGCACCGTTCCGAGGGTCTTGAGTATCGAGTGTTTTCGATCCATGGGGAGCGACGTCCTTGTTCACCTTCCTCTCTTTCGGAGCGCTCTTGTAGCTCTCGGATCTGCTTGTCGATGAAATCACCGCACTCTCGCCTCAGTTCCTCGTCACGTGGCTCATCGCGACCACGGCTACGACGTTCCCTTTCCTCTTCGGAGTCTCTCTTGTTGTCTCTGTAGCGGCGCCCCTCCTCAAGGAACCCCTCACGACGTCGCTCGCGCCTCTCGTCATCGCACTCCCCCTCTCGGCGTCGATCGCGCCTCTCCTCGTCAATGTCTCCCTCACGACGTCGATCGCGTCGCTCCTCTTCACGGTCCCGCCCTACAGACCTAGCATTGGCCGCGGTACACGCGGCGAGCATGATCACGGCCATGAGGAATACGGAAGTAAGCTTTGCCATTGCGATTGTCCTTATGATCCCGGTGCTTGTCTCCTAATGGATTGTATTGACATTGCTCCCTCCACCTTTAATATATACACATGGCCATGCAATCAGAGCACATGCATGTCACTCACCACTCCCATTACCATAACGTGTGTGTCCTGCGTACAACTCTTGCCCAAGACCCATACCAACTAGTCCACCCTCCCACACGTCTAGGCTAGTCCTAGGTGTCGTATTGTCACCAGACAATCTGGGCGCAACCTGTAGCGGGTACTCCTCCTCCTCGCGCGAGAGCTTGTCGAGCAACATAACATTTATACATACATAGGTAAATGTGCGCACTCGCGCGTGCGCGTAGGGGTGTGCGGGCACGTGCACATTAAACTAGAACGCGCTAGTGCCGAGACACTAAGCACGCGGAGGCTACTGCGGGACGAGTGGTGGCTCCCGAGTGTGCTACATCGATGAACGTAGATAGACCGGTGTCCGTACTCGCTCGTTCGGACGGACGAGGGGTTGGTAACGACGACGACAAGGAAAGCTAACCGGACTACCACACTAGGAGTGTCCTATCGGGCAAGTGTGGAAGCAAGTTCACATTCGCCGCGTGTACAAGTTGACCTTAGCCTTAGCCGTTGCCGTGGCGTGTGCGGTATGGGTGTCCTGCTTTGATGTTTTCTTTTCCGTTTGGGTGGTTTGCGGTCCCTATAGGCAAATTCTATGCGTTGGTGCTCGTGTTTACGTTCGTGTTGGAGGGACGTTGGTGCTCGTGTTTACGTTCGTGTGGGTGTAATGCGCGATTGGGGAGACGCACTTGTTCGTAAACACTTACGAGAAATTAGAGAGAGACCACGAGAATAATTTGAACAAGGTTTATGTACTATTTAGAAGCGACGAATACAAGCACGAGGGCGAAGATCGCACTGTTGGAGTAGGCGGGAGGCGGCGACGCCTAGAGCTCTTTCCTCGTCATCGGCCTTGAATTGGCGACGTTGTTGACGTTCGTCCTCTTGTCGTCGAGACATGCGGTGGCGGCGTTCGTCACCCTCTCGTCGCTCACGGCTGCTATCTCTCTCGCGCTCCTCGTCCTCTTCCTCCCAGCTACGGTGTTCCCTTGATTGTTGGCCATGGCGTCGGCCTCATCATTGCGTCGTTCCTCCTCGTCAGCATACAAGGCATCACGTAGGCGATCGCATCGATCTTCGGCGGGGATTCGTTCGACGTTCCTGCAGCACCGTTCCGAGGGTCTTGAGTATCGAGTGTTTTCGATCCATGGGGAGCGACGTCCTTGTTCACCTTCCTCTCTTTCGGAGCGCTCTTGTAGCTCTCGGATCTGCTTGTCGATGAAATCACCGCACTCTCGCCTCAGTTCCTCGTCACGTGGCTCATCGCGACCACGGCTACGACGTTCCCTTTCCTCTTCGGAGTCTCTCTTGTTGTCTCTGTAGCGGCGCCCCTCCTCAAGGAACCCTCACGACGTCGCTCGCGCCTCTCGTCATCGCACTCC
>NW_028230944.1:0-22131 GCF_043228905.1 Azolla caroliniana | reverse complement strand
CCTATGGCCGGTGACCTTATGAGTTTATCTAATTGCGAATGACTAAGCTAGTGCTTCCGCCAATAGTTTTCTTCTCCCCCTTCTCTGAGGTACTGCTCCTCGTTTAAATAACCTTTCCCCTAATACACCGCCGAGCCGTCGGTGGCCCGTGATACTCGGACTCGGCGTTTGCTAATTTCCTAATTTTACATTTCTGTCCTCTGGACAACAGGGTGGGTATATGTAGCTTTAAATATGCATTTTGTTGCCTATGCTTGCACCAGTTACGATGTGTAGTGGGCTGGACTGCTGGCAGAGGTCAATGATATGTGAATTTTGTCTCTCCCTCATGCGGAGAAAGAAGAGTCAATGAGTGATTCTCTGAAGAGGACAGTGAGGCAATTTTTCACCTTCATCTCTGGAGGAATGTGACTTATGCAGGATTAAGAATTGACTGGGCTCTGAAAGAAAGAAAGAAAGAAAGAAAGATATATTAACGTCTTTTAAGAGGCCAAAATGGCCTATAAGACCAAATAAGAGATTACATCTTAAGTGTTTTCTCGTCTTTGAGAACAAATCAAAATAAAGTAAATATTACACAGTAAATATAAAAGTAAATAAGATGAAAAGAAAAGAGACGAGGGAATCTGGTTTTGGCACATGTGAGATTCTCAAGTTAGGTATATTGTAGCTTTTGTCTTCGAAAGATCTCTATCCTAGGTCGATCCAAAATGGAAATGTCTCCAAAGCGAGGGAAGCACCTACGATGGCAGGAGATAATGGCTTTTATCTGTCGATGACAAGGGTGTCGAGGTCGTGGTCCATGGGGCCGGGGCCTATGTGCACGGCAAATTGCCATTGCCCGATGAAAGAAACAAAGAAAGTTATATTAATGTCTATTAAGAGGCCAAAATGAGATTTAATAACCGTAAGGTTTGACAAGGCAAGAGCCTGTGAGTTTGTTTTAGACGTTTTACTTTAAGTTTCTCTGTATAAAAAATAAAAAGCGTAGAAACCTCTTTCTGTAGATAAAAGTATTCATTTTTTGTAGCTAATGAATTTAAATGGTATCTGGTTTTGCTCCTGGTTGAGAAGCTTGAACAGTCAGAGGAACAGACAATACCCCTGTCAGAATTAAAGGACAATGTTGCAGTATCAGATCCTAATGGTCCGAATAATGATATAGAAATTTCTTCCCCGATGACAGTGCCTCCAGATTACCATGATACTGGCGAGGATCTGAGTCCAAATCATTCAAATGGCTTTGAGATGGGAAAAGGAGAGACTCCTTTAGCTGACACAGAAGCAGATTTAGTTGAGCTGGAGGAGAATAAACAACCAAGGAAAATGGAAGATTTTCAAGAGCAAGTGGCAGAATGTAATGGTAATTCGTATGAAGAGGTAACAAAGTTAAGGCAGCAATTGCAGCAGAACCATCTTGCACTTTCAGAATCAGGGAAACTAGTTGCAGAGCTTCGTGAGTCCCTCTCAGGTGCTGAACAAAGAGCAGAGACATTAGCATTGGAACTTGCAGAAGGTTTGTTTCTTTGAGGAATTTCACTATGTTTAATGGAAATCCATATTCTAGGAGGTTATGTGAAGATTATGTTGTGCTTTTTGTTATTTCAGCCCAAAAAAAGATGGAAAACGAAATTACAGCACGGGATAAGAAGTATACAGAACTTGATGCTAAGTTTGGAAAACTGCAGAAACGTGCAAAACAACGAATTCAGGAGATGCAGAAGGTAAGAACATGTTTATCGAAAACATATATTTCAATTTGAGGCTTCCAATGTGCTATTTTAGTTTATATATTTCCTAATGTTCATCTGAATGCTTGCAGCCATGAAGAGCAATTAGTTTTCATTTAAGGGACCTAAATTAAGTATGAGAAAGAATATTATTACATTTCAGGAGAAAGAAGACGTTGAATCTCAGCTGGCTGCTGCTTCAGAGAAAGCATCTCAGGCATTATCACAGTGTACCTCACTGCAACATGATTTAGAGCGAGTACGGGCACAAGCTGGTGAAGCTCTTCGTACATTAGATGCTGAAAGGCAACAGCTCCGGATTGCTAATAACAAGTGAGATGATCATTCACGTAGCCTAAAGCTGTAGATAGTTGGTTCACTTTGTTTCATTTTTTAATCTTCCTTAGAGCACTATGTCAAAATTATAAGCTATTTAAATCTTGTTGATAAATCTATGCATTTTCTATTTTGTTTGTTTTCATTGCATTTTCTGTTTTGTTTGTTTCATTTGTTAATCTTCCTTAGAGCACTTTGTTAAAATTATAAGCTATTTAAATCTTGTTGATAAATCTATGCATTTTCTGTTTTGTGTCGAAATTATAAGCTATTTAAACCTTGTTGATAAATCTATGCATTTTCTGTTTTGTACATGTTGATAAATCTATGCATTTTCTGTATGTGACACATAGGTTCTATGTATATTCTACAACACAGATTTTTCTTTTCAGAAAATAAGTGTACATTTAATTGAACCTTTGGATATAATAGGCAAGATAGAGATAGATCTCCATTCATTAGGCACTAGTATGAAGTATGCATAGGATAATGATTAAATATACCATGTACACATCTTAGGATTTCTTTTACAAGCATCCAGGTATGAATCTAATCCTTTTTTTTGGTTTGTGTCTGAAATGTCAGACAAAAGGAGGTTATTGAGGACCTTGAACGCAATTTGGAGACGAAAGAGAGAGAACATAAAGAAGCACAACAAATTACATTTGAAAAAGAACAGGTTTAACTTCAATGTAACATGCGTATGTATGGAAACTGCATTTGCATGAATTTAAGTGCCAAGCATTCTACATCTGTATTGAATCCATTTTTCTAAAACTTATATCTCGGCAATAAAAGTGAATTCTCTTGTTGCTTTCTTCCTTAGGTAGTTAATGAGCTGACAGACAAATTGATGGAGGTGGAGGAAAAACATGGTGCTATTGTTGCTGATGTGGTGTCAAAACATCAGAAGGTTTTGACTACGGGCTTATTTGAATGATTATGCACATATGAATATGTTTATTTGTAATGTTTACGTCATGTATTACACTAGACACATGTAGTTATGCATCAAATGTATTTCCATGCATGTTTCCAGTTTAAGAGCTGATCGAATTAAATTTTTCTAAAATAACCTTGGTTTTGTATCTTTGTTTAAAGTAATTCTTGGTCTTTCATTACGTGTTTGACTCTGATTTACGTGGGTAATGATGTATCGAGATTCTCTATTTTGAGCATTTGTTTCAGGTAATTGAAGATCTTGAATCTCAGTTAGCGGATGCAATCCTTGAACGAACCAAGTCAGCTGAAACCACGGCTACCTTGCAGGTAAAAAAGACTACTCATTTTAGCTTTAATCAAAAGTTTGCAGAAACGTCTGAAGTGTTTAACTGGCATGCAGATTCAACTGGCTCAAAAGGAGGCACATATTGCTGAGCTGGATGCCACATCATCTGGAGAGGCGATACGTCTCACTGCATCTTTGGAATCTGCTCGAGGGGAACTAGCACGGGTTGAACAAGAACATGTATGAGACAAGGAGAGGTGCACAAATAAATGGTGCAGAATGTAATTAGTGGTTGTTTTCTACCATGTTTCAGATGAAGTAATATGAGCTAAATTTGACAATCTTATTAAATGTTTTGCGCAAAGTATCCTTTCCAAAAAACTTGCAGAACAAGTCCTCTCTAAGTTCTTATCATATGAATGTGAAAGGTTTAAGAAATTCTGTAATTTTAGCAAGACTGAATTAGAAAGAGATAACTTTGTCAGCTAGCAAAGAAATTGACAAGCAGCATTTGTATGCGTTTCCTGGCTGTAATATTGTAGGATGAATGACACTGATCTCTTTCCTGTCATAGGGACAAAACTGAAGAGCTGATACAGATGCAGAAAATGAATTGGACTTTGTGAGCCTGTCCAGAATATTTTGATTACCCCGTCATTGACTCTAACAATTGATTTGAAAGGATGATTGATTTGGACATCATGGCTCCTTTCTAAGTGAACCAATTGTTGTGTCATTTTTCATATTTCAGCGCCAAAATCAGATTTTTCCTAATAAAAGGCCTATTTTCCATCTCCTCTCTAGATTGTTCTACTACACCCTTGATCTGTGCATACAGTAAAAGATAAATAGGATAATAAATATTGAAATGGGCACTGTGAACGATAGATTAAAGAAGAGAGGGAACAATAAAACAAGATTAAGCTTCTGCCATCAATTCCAGAACTTACTCAAGAACAATTGTATGATGAATTATGGTAGATTGGTGGTAATGCATATCTTTAGGGTATGAAATCTTTTATGCTTTCTGAAATGTCCAGAATGAATTTTCACTCAGTTTGTAGTTTTGTTTCTCGAAATGATAGAGGAAAGAGCGTGAAACTTGGGATGCCACATTGGAAGTTGTGAAGTTGAAGCTGGAGGAAAGTGAGAAGTCTTATTTACAACATCAGATAATAACTGCAAGAGAGAAAAGTAAACATCTATTTCCTGATAGAATTTTTTTATCAGAGACTGGTGTTAAGCAAAAAGCATGTTGATGGCCATGATAGGTCAAATGGAATCTGAACTCCAGGGTGTTCGGCAGGCCTTGAGTGTAGCTGAGGCAGAACGGGATGCTTGTAGAGAGCAGGTTCGACTCAATAGATTCGTTTTAGAAGGGTCTAAGTAACACGTTCGAGTGCATAAATTGTATTTTGATTTGTACAGGCAATTCTTATAGAAAAGGATTTCAATGCATACAAACTGAGAGCATATTCTCTACTCCAAAAGAAAGAAGCTGAGCTGTCTGCTGCAAAAGATGCTGAATGGTTGGCTGCACAGGAAGCAGCTCTAAAGGTGATTTCACAAAGGCTTCAGTGATTTTGATATTTGGAATAAGGAAGGCATGCTTTCTAAAATTGAACTCCTGTACATACAGGACGCACAAAATTTGGCAGCTACAGCTACCACAGAAAGAGACCGTGCAGTGAAAAGGTTGAAGGATCTGATGACAGAGCATGAAAGCCAGCTTGCTGCAAGGTTCAGGATTCTGAAGTTTTTATGATGCCAATATCTTGCCAAGATTTAATTTGAATCTCCATTTTTAAGAGTATGATTTTCAGATCTGTTGCATTACTGGATGCCGAACAGAAGATTCGTGAACTAGCTACAAAGCTTGAATCCACAAAAACACGTTTGGTTCTGGAACAAGAGTCTTGGCAAAGTCGTATAGATGAAATAAATGCAGAATGGGAAGGTATTGATTTTCATTTCCTTGGTTTACATTCACAGTAATGAGTTGATTTCATCATCAATGGCCTAATTGTTTCAAATTATACTCGAATGGATCATCAATTCCTTGAATATCTTGTCAAACACCTTTTAAGGGAACATTTCCATTCCTGTTCTTCTTTCCCTGGATAGAATCCCTGTATAGATGAATTATCTGAACTTAGTTACTAAACCTCTCTATCTCCTTGAATCTCGAATTACCTAGGCATTGCTATCCAAACTAGCTCTTGCTTCATCTATAAAACTAGCGGAGGAATGCAAGACCAATTGTTGGTATTCAAAACTGAGAGATTGGTTCCAAGTACATGCATGAATATATATGCACTTCGAACATTTGAGCATAGCCTTGATTGTCCATGTTTGTGTGTGACTAAGTCAGACAGAAATAAAGTGATGAGGATGATAAATCCAAGACTGCAACTAAGCACAATTATGAGTTCCTCTTCCCTCTTATTACATATCCCCAAATGGTCTCATTATTCAAGACGAGCATATGAAAACACACATGCCTTTCACACAGCGATAGGACAGGTCCAAGTATCATCTCATTAACGGAGGAGAGATTCTGGATCATATCCTTGTATAGATTTTGAAGACTGCATCTGTCAGCTTTGCAATCAAGAAGTCGAATCTGATGGAGTAGTATGTACGTCATTACCCAATCATTTATGAGATCAGAAGAAGATAACATTGTCCCTTTAGAGGAGGATTTGAACCTCTCTGTTGACCGATGGAATACAATGATCAGAGTTGCTTTGTCCTCTTACTTTTAGAGATAAAGCGACAAAAATATAGGAGGAGATTTGCAGTCGCTGATCCCACCTAGGCAGATTTGCATGGATACTTTTATGGACACTCATGCTGTGCAAGTGAACATCACATCTACCAGAAGTATTTCTCTTTGTTATGAACATCACCTCATTGTCTTGCTTTCGTGTATGAACTCCTAATTGCAGATCATTCCTTCATTGTAAGTGGAGTGAGTGAGAAACACTAGCATATAACATGCATTTTGCAAAAACTTACCCCAAATTATGTAATGACGTTGTATTACTTGAGTTCAGATAAATACAATACTCTGCAACAGAAGGGTGCAATATACGATAAGTTAGAACAGGAGAACATCTCACTCAAGGAAAGCTATACCCATTTCAAGGTAATATTAGCCAATTTAAATGAGATCCTTTTCATTGGTCCATAGCATTTATTAGTATGTCCATGTGCATATGAACTTCCAGGATGAACATTTTTCGTTTCAACAAATGGCAAATAATATGTTGGAATCCAAGGATAAAGAAATCACTCATCTTTTAGAACAAATCGGTGACATGCAGAAAGTTATTGATGCATCTAAGGTTGGTCTGCTTCTTAAATTTGTTTTGTTTTGTTTTTTTGTGACAGTGCATAAATATTACTTTCCAGATGATCTTAAGTTTAGGGAATGTCCGAAGGAAATGGCAAATGGGCTTTTAAATTGGTTTGACTTCTGCTGATCATATTAACAGTGTTCTCAACAAGGAATATCCCACTGCTACTATTTATAACCGCAATATTTGTATTGTCTCCATATTATGATTCCAGAATATAACTTTGTCCATTAAGCATTCATATGATTTTTAAAGAGGTTGTTGAGAATCTTCAAGGCTTGAATTGAGTTTTTCATTTTTTTACGTTACAGGCTGCAGGGAGTTTTGCATCAAACAGAGGTAAGAATCAATTTATACTTTTCTATTGTTTCTATACGAACTCCATGTGATACATGAAAGTTTTGAAAATTAAACTTACATAAAAATACAGAGAGAAATCTAGATGATACTTCCCTTTCCAGCATTGAAACAGGAGAGCAACAGATTTTGGTAGGCCTATTTGTGTGGCAGTCTATATTCTGTACTCTAATACCAATATATCCGTTTTGAAGTTTCAAATTTTTGTTACATAGATTTTAGCCAGGCAGCAAGCACAGAGAGAAGAAGAGCTGACACAGTGCCACCGCCATATTCAAGCTTTGCAAGTAATGCAATGAATATATTTCTGCATTTCTGCTTTAAGCAATGTGAAAATGCCTTAGAATATGTATTGAGTACTTAAGTACTTCATCACAGGACGAAATTGTTGAGTTGGAACATGAGAATCGCCTTCATGCACAGCAGGTATACATTCGTCAATTCTGGGGTTTCAAACCATCTACTATATGCTCATTGTCTCATGAGTATATGCTGTTTGCTATGAGATCAGCAGCACTGTTTTATTCTCTTATTAGTATTTTCTGTATTGGTTATTGTCTATTTTGCTTGATGCTTTTAATTCTTCACTTGAGATAAAAAAAGGAACTAAGGAAACTCTAAAAGGGAAGATGAAATGAAAGCAGAATGGTAGAGCTGTCCAAGATAGTTAACACTTCAATGGACAGATTCAGAAATACAAAAACTAGTGAGGGTTTGTTTTGATAGGATGCAGTTCTCAGTCTAGTCTACTTGAGTTATCTGCAATTCTCATGTTACTCAGACGACATGAGGTTGGATACTATATGTTGGTTTTGCACTTGTATTCTTGGTTCTCTAGGGAAAAGCATAAAATAATGGATCCAAAGAGAATCTCTCAGGTAGAAATTGGCAACTGTTTGGCTTGAGTAAACCAAATCGTGAAACTGCAGATTAACTGGTTTGGTTGAGATTTAAAATGTGTTTTAACTGGAGAAACTGATTATTTATACGCAAGGAAATATGTATGCATCGTTCAAGGGGAAATACATATGGATACATATTTCCTTGTTTATAAATACTTTTTTTAGTTTTAAGAGCATAACTTATTTTAGTGGTGTCTATGCATTCATCACATTTTATTTCCTTCTTTTTCTGATATTTGTGGTTTCTCATCTTGATTCTCAATAATGGCCTGTTCTCTATGTATTTAAGCAATGCATGTATCCCATGTGCATGCAGGAATCAGCTCTGAAAGAAGAGCTAAGGAATCTGGAACGGTCTATGAAGCGAGAGGGTGTGGATATGACATACCTGAAAAATGTTATCATGAAACTTTTAGAGACTGGTATTCATTGCACTATATTTTCTTATAATGTTCTAAGACAAAAAATAGTAGATTTTCAAAATTTTGATGATTTAAAAAAGTTCTTTGGTTACAGGTGAAGTAGAGGCCTTGCTACCTGTAATTGCAATGTTGTTACAGTTCAGCCCTGAGGAAGTATGAAATTCTTAAGCTTTCATGAGCAGTCAATTTTGTGCAAATTCACCATTTTTCCCACTCATTTTTTATCTCTTTCTTCTCAATTGTTGCCTTAATTTGTAGACAATTTGGTACAAATTGACAACTTCGTAGACTTTTTAACCTTATTTCTTTCTTCTTTTCTGTAGATGAGGAAGTGCCAAGAAGTGTATGATCTTGTGCCAGGAGCAACTTCAACCTCTCAAGATGCTCCTCGGACATTACTCTCAAGATTCCTATTTTCAAAAGCTGGGAAATAAGTTTTGTTCACTAACAAGTTCATTTCTCCTTCTCATGCATCTAACGCGTTCCTTTCAAGAGGCGTTCAACAAGGTTTTGTGATACGAGGTTTTGTGATACAGATGTCTGAGATGACCATGTTACAGTATTGCAGTAATCACTGTGGAAGGGTTCACTTCCAGATCATTATAAATAAGGATGGAATATAATTGGAAGGCATGATTCCAACTGCTTATTACCTTTTATTCAAAAATCTTTCAGTTATATAGATGGTGTTATCTGTTCACCACAAGGAACTTAGTTATGTATGTTTATGTCAGGTCAGTTGAGCTTGTGATTTCTTTTCCTGAGATAAAGATTTGATCAAAATTTTCACAGATTTAGACAAAAGTAGTCAGAACAATGGTTAGAGCAAGTTGTCAAGATACTTGACTTATTACATATTAAATATGATCAATGGAACCAAAACTGAATCATTTTTATATATTTAGTAGTGTGACTGAAGGCTCAAGAGTTCCACTAATAAACATCGGAATGGAGTACACATTGTAATATTGAGAGGAATGTGTAGAGAGTGGATTGGATTGACACACTTGAATTGGTTGATTATAGTACATTCTATCAAGCAATGCTACTTCCACCAATCTAGGGAAAAATATGCATGGTCAAGCCCCATTGAAGAGAATGTGATTTAACTCATATTGAAGCACTGGTGTGAATGGCTAACAAAGGCACGTGCTCTAGCATGTATTGCTGGGTGGTTTCCTTTTTGGAAGTTTTGTAGTTTAGTACAACTCGTGTAATATTATGTGAAAGATGAACCTACTCATCTTTCCCACGTGGTACATTGGTGTTGCAAAAAGACCTCATTCATGAAAGAATCTATTAACACATTGTGAAGAAAAAGTGAATCTTCTATTTCCAAACCATTTCTCATATCTTCCATCTATCTAAAACTTGCTTGTGTCAATTGAGTTGATGTGGTGATCAACATCTTAATCATGTACTCAATCACCCTTTCCATGGCTATGATCTCAATGGGATGTGATCCAATTTAAAGTAGGAACATGTATTGCATTGGTTATAGGTATGGCATTAGTAGAACCTCTTTGGTCATTTTCAAATTCTTTCCTAGAAGACATTGACCTCATGTAGACGCATTGGTATCACAAGAGGAGGAAAGCATGGAATGTATGGCTAAAGGCTCCTGTCATACATTGTGGTAATGAAGACACCATAGGAAAAAGTTGAAAAGAGGGTTGCTACTATTATCAACTTAATGCTTGATCTAATCTTGACAATAACTAATAGATGTCATATCTAGTAATCCCAATGCATCATACATTGATTAATTACTAGTATTAGACATGGTGAATCATACGATTATCTAAATATCACTTGTAAATTTAATCATGGTCTTTAATGATGATATGGCAAATAAATTAGCCAAAACCAATTTGCTATTTGTTATGACAAAGAGAACTTGTTTACAATTTGTTAACTCGTAAACACTTGTGTTTCTGTATTACAAACAATTATTTTTGTCCTTCCTATAGAGGATGTTACAAAGTGGTACCACAAACAAATTGACATCTTGAAGTTGGATCTTTTTACTTACCAACAATTTTCCCAAATTGTAGGTGATGCCATTAGCCTTTCATACAAATCGTGACAATATAGTTTTAAGCACATACAAATCGAGTTATTCATGTTCAATGCATGAACAAATTTAGTGTTGCCGCAAGAGATACTTACCACACATCATCAACATGGCAACAATTCCTCTAGCAAATAATATTCTTGACTTGATCACAATAAGGAAGCAGTAGTGTATAAATTTCATGAAATTCTTAAATAGAATAATCCTATGTATTTTTCATTTACCCACCCAATCTAAATGTGAAGTTTATGCCATGGACAGACAAAGTCGCGAGACCATGATGGCACATCACCTTAGAAGAGTCCCACGCCGGAGTTGCTTTGTCAAAAACAAAGCGGGGTGGGGACACTAGAGTTATTAAAGATAGTAGGATTGTCATCCTTAAGAGTTTGGATTCATAACTTGAGTTTTCACAACCCAAGAGCCAAGGGGATGAAAAAAACAATGGCCCTGATTTCCTTCCACACACCAGGATAGGAATAAGTTTGAATTCATATTAATGCGGTTTTACTAACTTAACTAACTTCAGTTTTTGAGAGTACACGGGTTAAAAAAAAAAAGAAAAAAAATGCAAGTTCTGATGCAAATGTACAAGTTCTTCTTATTAAATATGGCTTACATTGGGAATAATTCAGAATCCAGATTTTCTACAACCCCGAAGCCTTCCAGGGGAAAATGTTTTGAGACCGCGAATTGGTGGAAGGAACTGAAAGAGCGCAGAGAAAACTACTCAGACGGGGAGGCGAGTAATAAAATAATACTCTCTAAAGTATGTGGTAGGTGGAACAAAAAGACAGAATGAGTGGCTAAGTAAGTGATCACATGCTCTGAATTGAGGTGATAGTAGTAAAATAGTGGTCAGGGCATCAGGAAATGGTGGTGGTGGTGGTGGTGGTGGTGATCTTAACAGAATGCGCGGCACTCGGTAACACAATCATACATGCAACCACCATTACCATGACCATTAGCATTACCTAGTACTTGTCCTGCCATTGGACCACCACCACTGTAAGTCTCTCCCTCCAAACTTCCTTCTCTAACCCCACCCCCACCTTCTCCACCTCCTCCGCGACCCCCCCTCCCCCCGCCGCCTTGACCACCTCCTTGACCCCCATTCCCGCCTTGACCGCCGCTCCCCACCGTCCCAGGACTACCACTTTGGCCGTCTTGACCGCCGCTCCCAACCCGCCCAGGACTACCATTCCGGCCGCCTTGACCTTGACCGCCACCGTTTCCACCTTGACCACCACCACCTCCTCCATTTCCATTTCGGTCGCCGCCATTACCACCACGGCCACCGGCTCCTCCTCCTCCTCCTCCTCCTCCTCCTCCTGGAGCACCGGGAGCTCCATCTCTAGGCGCACTTGGCGGAGGAGGAGGAGGTGCTGCTGCTGCTGCTGCTCTGGTGGTGCCATTTCTACGGCCACCATAACCTCCGCCGCCTCCTCTTCTACCTCCTCCTCCTCCTCCTGGTGGTGGGCGTGGCGGAGTAGGCAGTCTTCCTGGCATTGTTGATTGAGCAGGAGGTGAAGCAGCCCCTCCAGCTCCTCCGAGGCCACCACCACCACCAGTACCACCTCCTCCACTGCCAGGGGCCCCCGGAGCCCCATTCTGACCACCACTCCCACCATTTCCTCCGGGAGTGCCGTAGTCATAGTCATCGTAGTAATAGTCGTAATCCTCTTTGCCAATATTCTTACCCCTTCCGTCTGTCTTCCGGCTCTCCACGCTAGCGCTGCGATAGGACGTAGCCGCTTCATCGTCAGTGTCATGATGTGTGGCGATGGAGAAGCAAGAAGATGGGCAATACAGAACCCTACCAATGCAGTCCCCGCCACCATGGGCGCGGTCTAATTTACAGACAGCAAACTGGGATGTGGAGGTGGAGCCTGTCTTAGGGTTTCTGGGAGAGACGACTGTGTGAACATCATAAGCGTTAGGCATGGAAGAAGAGGAGGAGGAGGAGGAGGAGGAGGCCTGATCATCATGAAGGACCGCCTTCCTCTTACCAATCAATGAGGATTCTGCCATGGCTTCATGGAGATGCGAATGCTGAAAGGGAGGCCACGTTAAATATAAGAAGCTTATTAGCAAGACCGATACAATGGTGGGCACAATGGAGTGAGTTGCCATGGCCATGCTCTTCCTTCTTCCTCTCTGCTCTCTCTCTCTCTCTCTCTCTCTCTCTATATATATATATATGTATGTATGTATGTATGTATGTATGTATGTATGTATGTATGTACAGTATATGTATATGTAGAGAGAAAGAAAGATATATTAACGTCTTCTAAGGCCATAATTGGCCCATGAGACAATTGGTTTACAGCAAAAATGTGTATTTATCCGGTCATCATAACTAAAATAAAATAAAGTAAAATAAAATAAGAGAGAGAGAGAGAGAGAGAGAGAGAGAGAGAGAGAGAGGGAGAAATGTTTTTTTATATAGAAGAAGGGCGGACTGTCACGACTCACGAGAGCCATGGCTTTTAAGTTTAGCTTTCACTTGCTTCATACTGGAGACTTTCTTTCACTTGGCACACACCAACAAAGTTTGTTAGTTAGGCTCACACATACACACACAAATCGGGTAGATTCTCTCTCTCCTATGTGTGTGTGTGTGTGTGTGACATTCATCACCACTTCTGTTACCTAATACCAAGCACAATGTGACAACATTTGTCATTAGTACTTCTCCCTCTCTCTTTTTTATGTATTGGAATTTGTTACAATACAAGCACTACATCTTGGGTTCGAAACCCAATCTCTCACCTCTCTATTACTCCACATATATCTCTTAATTTACTATATGCCACGGTGGAATGTAGAGGTTGAACCCATAACCTCCTGGTCTCCATTGGGCAACCTTACCAACTGAGCTCTCTCTCTCAATGAGAACACATACTTGTCACAATGGAGTATGGACACGCACTAACTACACTACATGGGTAGTGGAACATGTTGCATTGCCAATAAGCAAGATGATCACTCCATTGAGGAAAAAAAATCCACTTGTATGCTTTCACTCCATGCCTACCATCAAACACAAAAGTATCTCTCTCTCTCTCTCTCTCTCTCTCTCTCTCTCTCTCTCTCTCTCTCTATGTGTGTGCATGTATGTATGCATGTACATGACATTCATCATCACCATTGTGTTACCAAGCACAATGTGAGACAACATTTGTCATTACATTTGAGTAGCATTTTTTTCACATTGTTACAAGACATATCACAACATTAGTCTCATCTCTACTCCACTATACGCTAATGCGTCCTCATCATCACCATTGTGTTACCAAGCACAATGTGAGACAACATTTGACATTACATTTGAGTGGTGCTTTTTTCACATTGTTACAAGACATGTCACAACATTAGTTTCATCTTTACTCCACTATACACTAATGCATACTCACCTTGTCACCCCCTTTCTCGGATGTACCATTGTTCAACTTTCAACTCTTCTATGTAAACATATGTCAAGATACAATATACATGTACATGACCTCTCTTTCCTAGTGATTATTATTTGTTCACAAGTGCCTTCATGATATTGTACATTATTTGGATGCTTCCTAGGAATAGGTTTTCCAGCTCATTCTGAAAGACCACAAGGAAAGATTATGGACAAGTGCAAATTGTCTAAAAAGTAAGATTTGCCAGTCAACTATCAAGTACTACTTTTGTCCTCCATCTATGATGTTCTCAAGTTGGATGAACTCCTAATAGATCCCTTTCTTTATGTACCATGGCTACTTTTTTGCTGCTTCAAAAAGTCTCAATTTTCATTTTATTAGTTGCAATGACCTCTTCACCACAAACTACGTTTCATGTGTTTCCTCCATGCTTTCATATTTCTCATCCATACCTGCCATCATATTTCAGCACAGCCAGGTCCCAACTTTACAAACTTGTTATTGCAATACATTATCCACAAGTTTATAAGCTCTATCCACACGCACTTTGTTCACGGGCACAATGAAACCAATTGAAATATTCTTCTACAAGTCAAAAAGTTAAAATTTACAAGCACAACACGACAATGTTGTTGCAGCCTTTACCATATGATGGGATATTGGCCACCATTTACCATATCATAGATCCCATACACAACCCCAATTATTTCCCATCATTTGCATAATTGATCATTGGGAAGAATATTTACCCTTACTTGAATATGGCTATCAAATTCCTTGTTCTCAGCAATACATACATCCATTTCCTATTTATAGCAACGTCATCTTGGAAGTTAAGATACATAATTACAAGGATAACTAGAAAATTTCGAAACACAGAAGATTCCACATGCCAAGCACATCAGGCAGAAGGTTAAATCACATTTTTTGGTTCTTAAAATGTTTTGCAGCAACAAGATATGACTTCCTTCATAATTCTATTGAGAAAAGATTTCACTTAAAAGTAAATTTTACTTGATAAATATTTTACTTGATAAATCTCACGCAGAGAACAAAGAATTGTATTCATGCTCATACAAAAATTTGAAAATGAAGTTTGGTGTCAAAAGCTCATTTCAAACTCTAGAAGAAAGACATATACAAACCAGTTCGCCTTAAGTCCTACCAAAAAACAAATGTATGCCCCTTGTGTAACGAAAGGCCCAAAACAGGAAGATATTTACAACACACATGACACATGCTACTATTATCCTATCAGAACTGGTGTATCGTTCACTAAGTTACATATTTACAGAATTAGCAAATACATTCCAGATCCCAAACTGGACCATTCATTCTGGCTACATATATTTAAGGATGGGCTCAAAAGCTTAGATTTCTAGATTTGGCTTTCCGGAATGGACTGCTTACCAATATCACCATGCTGCTCTGATGTTGCTACACCACTTTCTAAAGCTTCTACTCTTTTGGTATCCTTAGGGCTCGTCAGCTCTCGCTCAACCTCTTCAAATTTTGATGTTGCCCACGGTGCTGTACCAACTGTCAGATTGGGGTGGACAGTCTGAATTGTCAACGAGGATATAGAATCCCTTGACGAATACCATGTATTTCCACATTTCAAGCATTCCAACTGAGAAGATACAAGACAGAACGTCATTGTCAGATACATAGCAAATATATAGTATAATACATTCCAGTTTCCTAACAGTATGCTCTCATCTTAGCTTCTTGTCCTAACATCTTTACCTGATATCTATCCCCATGTCCCACATGTATAATGTCCGTTACTCCAACTTTCTTTTCGCCACATATTGCACATCGAACATCTGCCATCTGTTACAAAGATAGCAACCTTATACCAACATCTCATATATGAAGCAGCTAACAAATCCTATAATCAGGTTGCAAGTCACAACCCACCTGCATAGTCTCTATCTCTTCTGGCTCCTGGGCACTCTTCTCTTCAGCTGTCAGGCCATCCTGTTATTAACAAATTCATGGTTATGGTCAAAAACTAACAAGAAAGATACCATAGTATTTGAATATTAAACTTCGGGCAATAAATAATAACACCTTTAACTCTGCTGGAGACATATTCAGAACTTTGGATGCATCCAATTCCTTCTTGAGAAGACGTTGTGCAAGAACTGTACTGTTCTGTAACACCAGAAGAGCACATCATACAGCATATAAGATTTACAATATCCAAATTTGTGTACTCTTGAAGATCATTGACTACCTTCAAATTGAATTCAAGCTGTCGCATCTTCAAGTTATACTTGTGCATATCAGAGCCTAATGTATCAAAAGCTACTTTCTCAAGCCCCGTAACTGCAGCAACTGCATCGTCAGGCCAAACGAGATCAGCATTAATCTGCAGAAGCAAACACTTCACTTTAACATATGCAGTAGATGTCTCCATTCTACTATACCAGAACAGTTATCCTAGTTATCTTAAATGGTGTTATCCACTAAGATGAAACTGAGCCTGTGCACAGGTATTATAAACATAACGATCAAATCCATGCCATCACCTAGCAAATACATCGTTATGATAAATAATTTCACCTCTGAGGCCTTGGGCATATTGTTGCTACCATGATTGGTTAGAGTTCCAACGGACTCTTCTGTGACAGTGTGCAATGTATCTGCAGAAAGTGTCTCCTCTTTTACAACATTCTTCTCAGCATTCTCTGAGTTCACTTTGCAAACATATTTCACACCTGTGAAAATCTTTTCCATCCATCTATCCCGTGCCTTATTACCAGTGAGAACGTTGAAGTTAACTAGAGTTTTGTACTCCTCTGATTGTGCCAAACAACTGCCAGGTGTATCTGGTCTTCCAGGGAATTCTTTTACAGATAAATCCCCAGGTGAATTTTCGTCCTTGTTGATGTTAATAGGAAGTATAGTTCTTCTACGAATCTGACTTCTGCTCTTATCAGTTTCTTCTTGGTCAACTACAACTTCTTCAGGATCAATATCAGGAAGCTCACCAAGGGCATCTCTAGTCTTCTGTACAAGCATGTCAAGCTCTAATTGTTTACTATCTTTATAATCCTTGTCTGTTAGTTTCCAAAGCTTTTTGTCAACGGTGTCATAAACTTTCCGCACAATAAACCCAGGATGCTTTGACCGAACCGGAGTTTGCTTGTGAGGGGGTATGAAGTGCACCACACATTTGTGCATTACAGTTTCAGCAGCTACCTCATCTTGGTGAAAGCTGTAAAACAACTCACGTGAATCAGAAGAACACCAACTACCTCCACCCTTTTTAAATGCCTCCTCTGGACGGTAAAACCATTGTCCTGTGATTGCAATACTCCCGTCTTTTGATTGTTTAATTTCCTGAAACGCGAAATGATAAAAATAAAAATAACACCAAATGATAAATAACCATATATAGCTTTATTGCTCACATTATTAGTTTTCCATCGCAGAATATAAAAATAGGAATTAACGATAAACCGGCATTTTGAATGTAAATATATAATTCATGATGCATGTTTTCAACATCCATGTCAATTTTATGTTAAATGAGCAATGTTACATCTGCATTTCAGTAGATGTGAAGTATTTATGAATGCAACAAAGAAAAAACTTCATAAATACGGGAGGGATCATGATCCACAAGGTGTTTGCAGCTTTTCACCCTGGAATGTTAAAGGATCACAACCCAGTATTATCTCATTGATACCCAATATGCGAATCAAAAGAGATCTATAAATATAATGTATTCAATAAATATTCAGCTTGTATCAAGCTACAAATCAAATAATATCCTCAATAAATATTCAGCATATCAGGTTTCATCATGAAATTCGGACAGCAAAAATGCATTATGCAAGAAAGAATGATCTGTCTAAACCAAAGTCAAAACTTCTAAAAGGTAACGAAAATAATAATTAGGAAATAAATAAGGACAATGCATATATAGATTTGATATGAAGTGCATCCCAATAGCAATACAATCTTGATAATTGTGATTACACATAAGTTAATGACAGACAAACATCATGTTATATTTGTTTCTATCAGATAAATGGCACTACAAAAGCCTAGTACTAAAGACACTAAACGAACTTTTCAACTAAGTATACCCAAGAAACCCATGCAATCATGTTCCAGAATAAATCTAATCCACATGCCAAATATAATAAGTTTGAATGCCCAACAATTAGTTTGAACGTTAGCAGTTTAGCTTCCAGCCCACCATTTTGAAATTAACCCTTCCATAAGCAAAGAGCCTAATCAATAATTTATTTTGCAGAAAACAGCTTCTTAAAAATATTTACAAAAGGTGCAATTGGTAGATACAGATATTTCATCTTATATGACTTAGATTATATTTTTTAGAGAATAGAAAATAATGAGTATATTAAATAATTCTCAGTGTCAAGAAAAGAATGTCAGAACAGGTTAACCTTAAAGTAGGTTAAACACAAAATCACGCATACATCCCAGCTAACATTATCCATTAGAAAACTTTTAAATAAAGATTGCATAGAGCTACAGCAGAGGGAAGAACCCCAAACACAAAAGTGACGAAGGAGTTCTAAGTAAAGAAATTAATTCTTTGCACAACTCATACCTTTATGATTGCGACATAAGGCTTTTGATTTTTCTCTTCAGGAGTGATAAGCACAGAATCTTCCTAGAAATAATGAAACCATTGGTTAAATCAAAGTATAAAACGAATTCATCAATAACGTTATACACCATTACTTTATGCAAAATGTTTAATTTATAAATGGAAACTTTACACCAACGACAATAACGACAACACTAAACCCATGATACGGAAAGATATTGAAATTAACAAAGTATAAATTACCGATTAAATGCAAACATGCTGGCATTTTTAATATCCTTTCGGCAAACACAAGTTTCAAGTTCATACATACGCATCCCTCCCTATGATCATTATCCATAAGCTGGCTAGACTTGGTTGAGCACATTCTGGAGTGAGAATTGACATATGTCTCACTTAAATTTTTGTCTCAGATAAATGTCTTCATCAAGAGGTAGATTGTAAACTCATTTGACAACTATCATTTCAAACACTCTCATTTTAAAGTTGGATAAATCGTGTGGCTACTGCACGTTCTTCCGGTGAAGTGGGTCATATAGGGTAACATATTGATTTGTTACATTTATCATGGAAAGAGCAATGGAGTACATTTGATAACTCGAAGATGGACTCCTAATATAAGGTCAGTTCATTTTATATTCTTCACTTTAGTTGGAACTCCAAACACTGACAAATTTACGGTTAAGATGAGGCAATAACCATCTAAAACAATAAGAAAGGATGTATTCTATCCAACATTTTCCAATGAGGATTCTGTTTATCAAAAACATGAATATCCATATTTTTATACAGCCACTATGTTATACAGATAGCAAGTAATCTAGAGATATCAAACTCTAAAATAGAATTCAGCTCTGTGACGATTTTAGGTAAACACTAAGAGTTTGGAAGTATGATTTACTTTAATAAATAAACTATGGACAGAAGAAAATGACCTAAATCAAGACCTTGAACATCCATAGGCATATGAAATTTGAGTAATAAACAACCCCCACTCTATAGACCTTCCAAGAAGCATACAGGCAAAGTAATATGGAGTAATATAGAAGATAAATGAACTTGAAACGGACAGAGAGAGAGAGAGAGACTCTGTGTGTGTGTGTGGCAATAACTCTGGCAAGTTTGAAGCCTTATAGTTGGCGAGACCAGATTGGCTTATAATTCTTCAAGCCCAAGACATTTTATAAAAGTTAATTGAAGAACTGTGGAATCATGGTAGATACTGGCTTATAATCTCAGGAGGTTTTGAGCAGAGAACAAATCAAGAAAAGATAATCTGGAATAGTGATGGCCAGCTTTGAAGATTTAAAAACCAGACTGGACAACAGTTACTTGAAATAACAGTATTCAATTGCATTACCGATTAAAGTTTCAGCTAAAAATTCATGGAATAACTGTACAAATCAAAACGAAGACTTTTTATTCAAAAACTGTAACAAGTTCGAGCTTTAGACTAGCATAGAAAGCCTTTCCTTGAAGAAGACATAGTTCAAGAGCAAGAAAAGTTAAGATTTACTTAAAAGTTCAACAAGTAGCAGTAGAACTACTTTACAGACTGGCTTTTCGTAATAAATTGCATATTCATAGCTTTGAAGAAGCATAAATATGAGGTAATCTGGAGTAGGAATAGATATTAAGACACTTGAATGCAAAATAAATACTGTAATTTAAAAAAAGGAAGCAACTTTGAAGGCTTAAATCCAGACCAGACTAGATTTACTTGAAAGGATACTGCTCAAATCGCGTGAAGCTTTAAATTATTAAGGTGGAAAAGTCAGATTAGAAACTGGTCGTTTTGCATCTCATGAACTTTCAAGCAGCAGAAGGCCAGAAATATACGAATAGAAATGAAGGTGAAATAAACTTGAATGAGCACTAAGCAAGTTTTGTGAGCCTCAAAAACCAGATTACAACATTTACTTGAAAAAACATTGCTCAAGAGCATGAAAAATTACGATTTAAATAAAACTTCACAGAAAAACACAATAAACATGCTACAAATCTTTCATCCTGCATAAAGACAGGGTAATCTAGAATAGAGACAGAGGTTAAGCAGGCTTGAATGGAGAAAAAGACAGTAATTTGTTGCAAATTTGAAGCATTAAAACTTTAGCTTTAACCGGAATTTCATTTAGTAGCCATTGAAAAGTCAAGCATGAATGCTTGAGTTTTATTCACAATTCACCTAAAAACTGTATAAAAGGTTAATCTTTGACTGATTTTTATTGTGTGAACATATAACAGCATTAGAAATAGGAAATAAAGGATATTTCAACTTTAAGAGACATAAAAAACCAAACCAAACAATGTTTAGTTGAAGAGTTAAAAAAAAACAGTTAATCTGAATGGTCTTAACCACAGTTAGTGTATTGTTGAAGAGTGTGAAAAACAAATCATCTTTATGTATTAACAAGAATTTCATGGAAATAATAACTGAAGGACTTGAAAACCAGACCATACCACAATTTACTTGAAAGAAATTTGTTCCAAAGAGCATGACAATATAGGCGATAAAATGTCTCACAAGTTCATAGCGATTTCCATCCAGTTCAAACGCTTGATAGTATAGTTTCTCCAGTTTCCCTCTTCCGCTGCGTTTGATAACATCACCTAAAGGCTTGGGTTCACCCGCAGGTTCTTCTTCTTCATCTTCTTCTTCTTCTTCTTCTTCACCATCACCAACATTACCTTCTTCCTTTTCTACTTCTTCTTTTTCTTTTTCCTTTTCTCCTTCATTAACACCTGCTGATCCAACAGCAACATTGACAGCTACCATGGCTTCTTCTCCTTCTTTTGCATCTTTTTCTTCTTCTCCCACTTCTTCCTCCGCTCCAACTTGGTCCTCTTTAGATAACACGGGTCCTTCGTCATTCTCATCCTCCGAGTCCAGAAGCTGCGCGAGTTTTCTCTTTCCCATCGATCTTTACTGCACAGTAGGCTTCAAAAACAACCTGCTTTAGTATATAAATGCACATACACACGCTATACGTTGGATTTCTTCAGAATTCCTAGCAAAGGTCGCATGCTCCGATGGAAGCTTGGAGATGCTGCAGAAGAAGAAGAAGAAGCAGAAAAAGGCTTCTTCTTCTTCACTAAAGGATTCAGTTTTTTCATTATTTCTTCGTCTTTCTTCTTCCTCCTCTTCCTCGTCGTCGTCGTCTTCGTCTTCTTTCTTTCCTTTCGAACATACATCATTTTTGTGAAATTACAGAATTGCCCTCCGAACATTTCCTTTAAATCACCAAACAAGACCCTGTCGGTGACACTACGAAAAATATAGCAAAATTCCCAAGAAAGTTGACCCGATATTTTATAGCCAAATATTTCCATGATATTAAAGATTGTGGAGTTCTATGTTTGAATAACATTAGACTCCATAAGTGCATTCATTCTATGTTTGAACCCTAATTGTGTATGGGTGATCATAGTGTTCATTAAGATTTGGTTGGTTGAAGACGATAGCATAATAGTGTCACACGATCAAGATCTTCGAAATATTGACAAACCATTCTATGTTATAAAACGTATTGAGAAGTGCAAATACCATATCTAACTAAACCCACGCGAACCAATAGTGAATATTAACAATAACCCAACCCAACATGTGTGATTTCTCTACTGAGCATAGGAAGGGTTTGACGATTTTGTCATAGACATGAAGTGAACATCTTCTTAGAGCAATGCATCACATGAAAAAATATGACATAATAGAAATT
>NW_028230943.1:0-22133 GCF_043228905.1 Azolla caroliniana | reverse complement strand
CACTCATGCCCACCCCATAAAGCCTCTTACGCCCTCTCGTTGATACGGATGACACTCTCAACCCACACCGAATGACAATGCCCCCCATTACGCGTCACCCATCCTATGCTCTCGTCCGCCTCTACGAATGCCAAGAGGCCCACGCGCACGGGAACGGCTCCGGCGGGAAAAGAACGCAACCCGTGCCCAGGACTTCCCGGGTGGTCACCCATCCCTGTACTGTGCACGAAAAGAACACGACTCGAAGCAAAAAGGGTGCAGCACCAGGACTTCCCGGGAGGTCACCCATCCCAGTACTGTTCTGGCCCAAGCGCGCTTAACTGCGGAGTTCTGATGGGATCCGGTGTATTAGCGCTGGTATGACCGCACCACGACAGTGCCCTGCGTTCCGAGGTACTAATGCTATGCCAACCTACACAAAAATGCTCTACGAGGACAACTAAGATCGAGGGACCCACCACGTCACCGTCCCAACCGCACGCGCGACGGGCGCCGGCGAAGGCTAAGGCTAAGGCTTTGGATCCTAGAGAAAGACTACATGTATATATATATATACATATATATATCCCCTGCCCGGATTCGAACCTCGCCACTCATGCCCACCCCATAAAGCCTCTTACGCCCTCTCGTTGATACGGATGACACTCTCAACCCACACCGAATGACAATGCCCCCCATTACGCGTCACCCATCCTATGCTCTCGTCCGCCTCTACGAATGCCAAGAGGCCCACGCGCACGGGAACGGCTCCGGCGGGAAAAGAACGCAACCCGTGCCCAGGACTTCCCGGGTGGTCACCCATCCCTGTACTGTGCACGAAAAGAACACGACTCGAAGCAAAAAGGGTGCAGCACCAGGACTTCCCGGGAGGTCACCCATCCCAGTACTGTTCTGGCCCAAGCGCGCTTAACTGCGGAGTTCTGATGGGATCCGGTGTATTAGCGCTGGTATGACCGCACCACGACAGTGCCCTGCGTTCCGAGGTACTAATGCTATGCCAACCTACACAAAAATGCTCTACGAGGACAACTAAGATCGAGGGACCCACCACGTCACCGTCCCAACCGCACGCGCGACGGGCGCCGGCGAAGGCTAAGGCTAAGGCTTTGGATCCTAGAGAAAGACTACATGTATATATATATATACATATATATATCCCCTGCCCGGATTCGAACCTCGCCACTCATGCCCACCCCATAAAGCCTCTTACGCCCTCTCGTTGATACGGATGACACTCTCAACCCACACCGAATGACAATGCCCCCCATTACGCGTCACCCATCCTATGCTCTCGTCCGCCTCTACGAATGCCAAGAGGCCCACGCGCACGGGAACGGCTCCGGCGGGAAAAGAACGCAACCCGTGCCCAGGACTTCCCGGGTGGTCACCCATCCCTGTACTGTGCACGAAAAGAACACGACTCGAAGCAAAAAGGGTGCAGCACCAGGACTTCCCGGGAGGTCACCCATCCCAGTACTGTTCTGGCCCAAGCGCGCTTAACTGCGGAGTTCTGATGGGATCCGGTGTATTAGCGCTGGTATGACCGCACCACGACAGTGCCCTGCGTTCCGAGGTACTAATGCTATGCCAACCTACACAAAAATGCTCTACGAGGACAACTAAGATCGAGGGACCCACCACGTCACCGTCCCAACCGCACGCGCGACGGGCGCCGGCGAAGGCTAAGGCTAAGGCTTTGGATCCTAGAGAAAGACTACATGTATATATATATATACATATATATATCCCCTGCCCGGATTCGAACCTCGCCACTCATGCCCACCCCATAAAGCCTCTTACGCCCTCTCGTTGATACGGATGACACTCTCAACCCACACCGAATGACAATGCCCCCCATTACGCGTCACCCATCCTATGCTCTCGTCCGCCTCTACGAATGCCAAGAGGCCCACGCGCACGGGAACGGCTCCGGCGGGAAAAGAACGCAACCCGTGCCCAGGACTTCCCGGGTGGTCACCCATCCCTGTACTGTGCACGAAAAGAACACGACTCGAAGCAAAAAGGGTGCAGCACCAGGACTTCCCGGGAGGTCACCCATCCCAGTACTGTTCTGGCCCAAGCGCGCTTAACTGCGGAGTTCTGATGGGATCCGGTGTATTAGCGCTGGTATGACCGCACCACGACAGTGCCCTGCGTTCCGAGGTACTAATGCTATGCCAACCTACACAAAAATGCTCTACGAGGACAACTAAGATCGAGGGACCCACCACGTCACCGTCCCAACCGCACGCGCGACGGGCGCCGGCGAAGGCTAAGGCTAAGGCTTTGGATCCTAGAGAAAGACTACATGTATATATATATATACATATATATATCCCCTGCCCGGATTCGAACCTCGCCACTCATGCCCACCCCATAAAGCCTCTTACGCCCTCTCGTTGATACGGATGACACTCTCAACCCACACCGAATGACAATGCCCCCCATTACGCGTCACCCATCCTATGCTCTCGTCCGCCTCTACGAATGCCAAGAGGCCCACGCGCACGGGAACGGCTCCGGCGGGAAAAGAACGCAACCCGTGCCCAGGACTTCCCGGGTGGTCACCCATCCCTGTACTGTGCACGAAAAGAACACGACTCGAAGCAAAAAGGGTGCAGCACCAGGACTTCCCGGGAGGTCACCCATCCCAGTACTGTTCTGGCCCAAGCGCGCTTAACTGCGGAGTTCTGATGGGATCCGGTGTATTAGCGCTGGTATGACCGCACCACGACAGTGCCCTGCGTTCCGAGGTACTAATGCTATGCCAACCTACACAAAAATGCTCTACGAGGACAACTAAGATCGAGGGACCCACCACGTCACCGTCCCAACCGCACGCGCGACGGGCGCCGGCGAAGGCTAAGGCTAAGGCTTTGGATCCTAGAGAAAGACTACATGTATATATATATATACATATATATATCCCCTGCCCGGATTCGAACCTCGCCACTCATGCCCACCCCATAAAGCCTCTTACGCCCTCTCGTTGATACGGATGACACTCTCAACCCACACCGAATGACAATGCCCCCCATTACGCGTCACCCATCCTATGCTCTCGTCCGCCTCTACGAATGCCAAGAGGCCCACGCGCACGGGAACGGCTCCGGCGGGAAAAGAACGCAACCCGTGCCCAGGACTTCCCGGGTGGTCACCCATCCCTGTACTGTGCACGAAAAGAACACGACTCGAAGCAAAAAGGGTGCAGCACCAGGACTTCCCGGGAGGTCACCCATCCCAGTACTGTTCTGGCCCAAGCGCGCTTAACTGCGGAGTTCTGATGGGATCCGGTGTATTAGCGCTGGTATGACCGCACCACGACAGTGCCCTGCGTTCCGAGGTACTAATGCTATGCCAACCTACACAAAAATGCTCTACGAGGACAACTAAGATCGAGGGACCCACCACGTCACCGTCCCAACCGCACGCGCGACGGGCGCCGGCGAAGGCTAAGGCTAAGGCTTTGGATCCTAGAGAAAGACTACATGTATATATATATATACATATATATATCCCCTGCCCGGATTCGAACCTCGCCACTCATGCCCACCCCATAAAGCCTCTTACGCCCTCTCGTTGATACGGATGACACTCTCAACCCACACCGAATGACAATGCCCCCCATTACGCGTCACCCATCCTATGCTCTCGTCCGCCTCTACGAATGCCAAGAGGCCCACGCGCACGGGAACGGCTCCGGCGGGAAAAGAACGCAACCCGTGCCCAGGACTTCCCGGGTGGTCACCCATCCCTGTACTGTGCACGAAAAGAACACGACTCGAAGCAAAAAGGGTGCAGCACCAGGACTTCCCGGGAGGTCACCCATCCCAGTACTGTTCTGGCCCAAGCGCGCTTAACTGCGGAGTTCTGATGGGATCCGGTGTATTAGCGCTGGTATGACCGCACCACGACAGTGCCCTGCGTTCCGAGGTACTAATGCTATGCCAACCTACACAAAAATGCTCTACGAGGACAACTAAGATCGAGGGACCCACCACGTCACCGTCCCAACCGCACGCGCGACGGGCGCCGGCGAAGGCTAAGGCTAAGGCTTTGGATCCTAGAGAAAGACTACATGTATATATATATATACATATATATATCCCCTGCCCGGATTCGAACCTCGCCACTCATGCCCACCCCATAAAGCCTCTTACGCCCTCTCGTTGATACGGATGACACTCTCAACCCACACCGAATGACAATGCCCCCCATTACGCGTCACCCATCCTATGCTCTCGTCCGCCTCTACGAATGCCAAGAGGCCCACGCGCACGGGAACGGCTCCGGCGGGAAAAGAACGCAACCCGTGCCCAGGACTTCCCGGGTGGTCACCCATCCCTGTACTGTGCACGAAAAGAACACGACTCGAAGCAAAAAGGGTGCAGCACCAGGACTTCCCGGGAGGTCACCCATCCCAGTACTGTTCTGGCCCAAGCGCGCTTAACTGCGGAGTTCTGATGGGATCCGGTGTATTAGCGCTGGTATGACCGCACCACGACAGTGCCCTGCGTTCCGAGGTACTAATGCTATGCCAACCTACACAAAAATGCTCTACGAGGACAACTAAGATCGAGGGACCCACCACGTCACCGTCCCAACCGCACGCGCGACGGGCGCCGGCGAAGGCTAAGGCTAAGGCTTTGGATCCTAGAGAAAGACTACATGTATATATATATATACATATATATATCCCCTGCCCGGATTCGAACCTCGCCACTCATGCCCACCCCATAAAGCCTCTTACGCCCTCTCGTTGATACGGATGACACTCTCAACCCACACCGAATGACAATGCCCCCCATTACGCGTCACCCATCCTATGCTCTCGTCCGCCTCTACGAATGCCAAGAGGCCCACGCGCACGGGAACGGCTCCGGCGGGAAAAGAACGCAACCCGTGCCCAGGACTTCCCGGGTGGTCACCCATCCCTGTACTGTGCACGAAAAGAACACGACTCGAAGCAAAAAGGGTGCAGCACCAGGACTTCCCGGGAGGTCACCCATCCCAGTACTGTTCTGGCCCAAGCGCGCTTAACTGCGGAGTTCTGATGGGATCCGGTGTATTAGCGCTGGTATGACCGCACCACGACAGTGCCCTGCGTTCCGAGGTACTAATGCTATGCCAACCTACACAAAAATGCTCTACGAGGACAACTAAGATCGAGGGACCCACCACGTCACCGTCCCAACCGCACGCGCGACGGGCGCCGGCGAAGGCTAAGGCTAAGGCTTTGGATCCTAGAGAAAGACTACATGTATATATATATATACATATATATATCCCCTGCCCGGATTCGAACCTCGCCACTCATGCCCACCCCATAAAGCCTCTTACGCCCTCTCGTTGATACGGATGACACTCTCAACCCACACCGAATGACAATGCCCCCCATTACGCGTCACCCATCCTATGCTCTCGTCCGCCTCTACGAATGCCAAGAGGCCCACGCGCACGGGAACGGCTCCGGCGGGAAAAGAACGCAACCCGTGCCCAGGACTTCCCGGGTGGTCACCCATCCCTGTACTGTGCACGAAAAGAACACGACTCGAAGCAAAAAGGGTGCAGCACCAGGACTTCCCGGGAGGTCACCCATCCCAGTACTGTTCTGGCCCAAGCGCGCTTAACTGCGGAGTTCTGATGGGATCCGGTGTATTAGCGCTGGTATGACCGCACCACGACAGTGCCCTGCGTTCCGAGGTACTAATGCTATGCCAACCTACACAAAAATGCTCTACGAGGACAACTAAGATCGAGGGACCCACCACGTCACCGTCCCAACCGCACGCGCGACGGGCGCCGGCGAAGGCTAAGGCTAAGGCTTTGGATCCTAGAGAAAGACTACATGTATATATATATATACATATATATATCCCCTGCCCGGATTCGAACCTCGCCACTCATGCCCACCCCATAAAGCCTCTTACGCCCTCTCGTTGATACGGATGACACTCTCAACCCACACCGAATGACAATGCCCCCCATTACGCGTCACCCATCCTATGCTCTCGTCCGCCTCTACGAATGCCAAGAGGCCCACGCGCACGGGAACGGCTCCGGCGGGAAAAGAACGCAACCCGTGCCCAGGACTTCCCGGGTGGTCACCCATCCCTGTACTGTGCACGAAAAGAACACGACTCGAAGCAAAAAGGGTGCAGCACCAGGACTTCCCGGGAGGTCACCCATCCCAGTACTGTTCTGGCCCAAGCGCGCTTAACTGCGGAGTTCTGATGGGATCCGGTGTATTAGCGCTGGTATGACCGCACCACGACAGTGCCCTGCGTTCCGAGGTACTAATGCTATGCCAACCTACACAAAAATGCTCTACGAGGACAACTAAGATCGAGGGACCCACCACGTCACCGTCCCAACCGCACGCGCGACGGGCGCCGGCGAAGGCTAAGGCTAAGGCTTTGGATCCTAGAGAAAGACTACATGTATATATATATATACATATATATATCCCCTGCCCGGATTCGAACCTCGCCACTCATGCCCACCCCATAAAGCCTCTTACGCCCTCTCGTTGATACGGATGACACTCTCAACCCACACCGAATGACAATGCCCCCCATTACGCGTCACCCATCCTATGCTCTCGTCCGCCTCTACGAATGCCAAGAGGCCCACGCGCACGGGAACGGCTCCGGCGGGAAAAGAACGCAACCCGTGCCCAGGACTTCCCGGGTGGTCACCCATCCCTGTACTGTGCACGAAAAGAACACGACTCGAAGCAAAAAGGGTGCAGCACCAGGACTTCCCGGGAGGTCACCCATCCCAGTACTGTTCTGGCCCAAGCGCGCTTAACTGCGGAGTTCTGATGGGATCCGGTGTATTAGCGCTGGTATGACCGCACCACGACAGTGCCCTGCGTTCCGAGGTACTAATGCTATGCCAACCTACACAAAAATGCTCTACGAGGACAACTAAGATCGAGGGACCCACCACGTCACCGTCCCAACCGCACGCGCGACGGGCGCCGGCGAAGGCTAAGGCTAAGGCTTTGGATCCTAGAGAAAGACTACATGTATATATATATATACATATATATATCCCCTGCCCGGATTCGAACCTCGCCACTCATGCCCACCCCATAAAGCCTCTTACGCCCTCTCGTTGATACGGATGACACTCTCAACCCACACCGAATGACAATGCCCCCCATTACGCGTCACCCATCCTATGCTCTCGTCCGCCTCTACGAATGCCAAGAGGCCCACGCGCACGGGAACGGCTCCGGCGGGAAAAGAACGCAACCCGTGCCCAGGACTTCCCGGGTGGTCACCCATCCCTGTACTGTGCACGAAAAGAACACGACTCGAAGCAAAAAGGGTGCAGCACCAGGACTTCCCGGGAGGTCACCCATCCCAGTACTGTTCTGGCCCAAGCGCGCTTAACTGCGGAGTTCTGATGGGATCCGGTGTATTAGCGCTGGTATGACCGCACCACGACAGTGCCCTGCGTTCCGAGGTACTAATGCTATGCCAACCTACACAAAAATGCTCTACGAGGACAACTAAGATCGAGGGACCCACCACGTCACCGTCCCAACCGCACGCGCGACGGGCGCCGGCGAAGGCTAAGGCTAAGGCTTTGGATCCTAGAGAAAGACTACATGTATATATATATATACATATATATATCCCCTGCCCGGATTCGAACCTCGCCACTCATGCCCACCCCATAAAGCCTCTTACGCCCTCTCGTTGATACGGATGACACTCTCAACCCACACCGAATGACAATGCCCCCCATTACGCGTCACCCATCCTATGCTCTCGTCCGCCTCTACGAATGCCAAGAGGCCCACGCGCACGGGAACGGCTCCGGCGGGAAAAGAACGCAACCCGTGCCCAGGACTTCCCGGGTGGTCACCCATCCCTGTACTGTGCACGAAAAGAACACGACTCGAAGCAAAAAGGGTGCAGCACCAGGACTTCCCGGGAGGTCACCCATCCCAGTACTGTTCTGGCCCAAGCGCGCTTAACTGCGGAGTTCTGATGGGATCCGGTGTATTAGCGCTGGTATGACCGCACCACGACAGTGCCCTGCGTTCCGAGGTACTAATGCTATGCCAACCTACACAAAAATGCTCTACGAGGACAACTAAGATCGAGGGACCCACCACGTCACCGTCCCAACCGCACGCGCGACGGGCGCCGGCGAAGGCTAAGGCTAAGGCTTTGGATCCTAGAGAAAGACTACATGTATATATATATATACATATATATATCCCCTGCCCGGATTCGAACCTCGCCACTCATGCCCACCCCATAAAGCCTCTTACGCCCTCTCGTTGATACGGATGACACTCTCAACCCACACCGAATGACAATGCCCCCCATTACGCGTCACCCATCCTATGCTCTCGTCCGCCTCTACGAATGCCAAGAGGCCCACGCGCACGGGAACGGCTCCGGCGGGAAAAGAACGCAACCCGTGCCCAGGACTTCCCGGGTGGTCACCCATCCCTGTACTGTGCACGAAAAGAACACGACTCGAAGCAAAAAGGGTGCAGCACCAGGACTTCCCGGGAGGTCACCCATCCCAGTACTGTTCTGGCCCAAGCGCGCTTAACTGCGGAGTTCTGATGGGATCCGGTGTATTAGCGCTGGTATGACCGCACCACGACAGTGCCCTGCGTTCCGAGGTACTAATGCTATGCCAACCTACACAAAAATGCTCTACGAGGACAACTAAGATCGAGGGACCCACCACGTCACCGTCCCAACCGCACGCGCGACGGGCGCCGGCGAAGGCTAAGGCTAAGGCTTTGGATCCTAGAGAAAGACTACATGTATATATATATATACATATATATATCCCCTGCCCGGATTCGAACCTCGCCACTCATGCCCACCCCATAAAGCCTCTTACGCCCTCTCGTTGATACGGATGACACTCTCAACCCACACCGAATGACAATGCCCCCCATTACGCGTCACCCATCCTATGCTCTCGTCCGCCTCTACGAATGCCAAGAGGCCCACGCGCACGGGAACGGCTCCGGCGGGAAAAGAACGCAACCCGTGCCCAGGACTTCCCGGGTGGTCACCCATCCCTGTACTGTGCACGAAAAGAACACGACTCGAAGCAAAAAGGGTGCAGCACCAGGACTTCCCGGGAGGTCACCCATCCCAGTACTGTTCTGGCCCAAGCGCGCTTAACTGCGGAGTTCTGATGGGATCCGGTGTATTAGCGCTGGTATGACCGCACCACGACAGTGCCCTGCGTTCCGAGGTACTAATGCTATGCCAACCTACACAAAAATGCTCTACGAGGACAACTAAGATCGAGGGACCCACCACGTCACCGTCCCAACCGCACGCGCGACGGGCGCCGGCGAAGGCTAAGGCTAAGGCTTTGGATCCTAGAGAAAGACTACATGTATATATATATATACATATATATATCCCCTGCCCGGATTCGAACCTCGCCACTCATGCCCACCCCATAAAGCCTCTTACGCCCTCTCGTTGATACGGATGACACTCTCAACCCACACCGAATGACAATGCCCCCCATTACGCGTCACCCATCCTATGCTCTCGTCCGCCTCTACGAATGCCAAGAGGCCCACGCGCACGGGAACGGCTCCGGCGGGAAAAGAACGCAACCCGTGCCCAGGACTTCCCGGGTGGTCACCCATCCCTGTACTGTGCACGAAAAGAACACGACTCGAAGCAAAAAGGGTGCAGCACCAGGACTTCCCGGGAGGTCACCCATCCCAGTACTGTTCTGGCCCAAGCGCGCTTAACTGCGGAGTTCTGATGGGATCCGGTGTATTAGCGCTGGTATGACCGCACCACGACAGTGCCCTGCGTTCCGAGGTACTAATGCTATGCCAACCTACACAAAAATGCTCTACGAGGACAACTAAGATCGAGGGACCCACCACGTCACCGTCCCAACCGCACGCGCGACGGGCGCCGGCGAAGGCTAAGGCTAAGGCTTTGGATCCTAGAGAAAGACTACATGTATATATATATATACATATATATATCCCCTGCCCGGATTCGAACCTCGCCACTCATGCCCACCCCATAAAGCCTCTTACGCCCTCTCGTTGATACGGATGACACTCTCAACCCACACCGAATGACAATGCCCCCCATTACGCGTCACCCATCCTATGCTCTCGTCCGCCTCTACGAATGCCAAGAGGCCCACGCGCACGGGAACGGCTCCGGCGGGAAAAGAACGCAACCCGTGCCCAGGACTTCCCGGGTGGTCACCCATCCCTGTACTGTGCACGAAAAGAACACGACTCGAAGCAAAAAGGGTGCAGCACCAGGACTTCCCGGGAGGTCACCCATCCCAGTACTGTTCTGGCCCAAGCGCGCTTAACTACGGAGTTCTGATGGGATCCGGTGTATTAGCGCTGGTATGACCGCACCACGACAGTGCCCTGCGTTCCGAGGTACTAATGCTATGCCAACCTACACAAAAATGCTCTACGAGGACAACTAAGATCGAGGGACCCACCACGTCACCGTCCCAACCGCACGCGCGACGGGCGCCGGCGAAGGCTAAGGCTAAGGCTTTGGATCCTAGAGAAAGACTACATGTATATATATATATACATATATATATCCCCTGCCCGGATTCGAACCTCGCCACTCATGCCCACCCCATAAAGCCTCTTACGCCCTCTCGTTGATACGGATGACACTCTCAACCCACACCGAATGACAATGCCCCCCATTACGCGTCACCCATCCTATGCTCTCGTCCGCCTCTACGAATGCCAAGAGGCCCACGCGCACGGGAACGGCTCCGGCGGGAAAAGAACGCAACCCGTGCCCAGGACTTCCCGGGTGGTCACCCATCCCTGTACTGTGCACGAAAAGAACACGACTCGAAGCAAAAAGGGTGCAGCACCAGGACTTCCCGGGAGGTCACCCATCCCAGTACTGTTCTGGCCCAAGCGCGCTTAACTGCGGAGTTCTGATGGGATCCGGTGTATTAGCGCTGGTATGACCGCACCACGACAGTGCCCTGCGTTCCGAGGTACTAATGCTATGCCAACCTACACAAAAATGCTCTACGAGGACAACTAAGATCGAGGGACCCACCACGTCACCGTCCCAACCGCACGCGCGACGGGCGCCGGCGAAGGCTAAGGCTAAGGCTTTGGATCCTAGAGAAAGACTACATGTATATATATATATACATATATATATCCCCTGCCCGGATTCGAACCTCGCCACTCATGCCCACCCCATAAAGCCTCTTACGCCCTCTCGTTGATACGGATGACACTCTCAACCCACACCGAATGACAATGCCCCCCATTACGCGTCACCCATCCTATGCTCTCGTCCGCCTCTACGAATGCCAAGAGGCCCACGCGCACGGGAACGGCTCCGGCGGGAAAAGAACGCAACCCGTGCCCAGGACTTCCCGGGTGGTCACCCATCCCTGTACTGTGCACGAAAAGAACACGACTCGAAGCAAAAAGGGTGCAGCACCAGGACTTCCCGGGAGGTCACCCATCCCAGTACTGTTCTGGCCCAAGCGCGCTTAACTGCGGAGTTCTGATGGGATCCGGTGTATTAGCGCTGGTATGACCGCACCACGACAGTGCCCTGCGTTCCGAGGTACTAATGCTATGCCAACCTACACAAAAATGCTCTACGAGGACAACTAAGATCGAGGGACCCACCACGTCACCGTCCCAACCGCACGCGCGACGGGCGCCGGCGAAGGCTAAGGCTAAGGCTTTGGATCCTAGAGAAAGACTACATGTATATATATATATACATATATATATCCCCTGCCCGGATTCGAACCTCGCCACTCATGCCCACCCCATAAAGCCTCTTACGCCCTCTCGTTGATACGGATGACACTCTCAACCCACACCGAATGACAATGCCCCCCATTACGCGTCACCCATCCTATGCTCTCGTCCGCCTCTACGAATGCCAAGAGGCCCACGCGCACGGGAACGGCTCCGGCGGGAAAAGAACGCAACCCGTGCCCAGGACTTCCCGGGTGGTCACCCATCCCTGTACTGTGCACGAAAAGAACACGACTCGAAGCAAAAAGGGTGCAGCACCAGGACTTCCCGGGAGGTCACCCATCCCAGTACTGTTCTGGCCCAAGCGCGCTTAACTGCGGAGTTCTGATGGGATCCGGTGTATTAGCGCTGGTATGACCGCACCACGACAGTGCCCTGCGTTCCGAGGTACTAATGCTATGCCAACCTACACAAAAATGCTCTACGAGGACAACTAAGATCGAGGGACCCACCACGTCACCGTCCCAACCGCACGCGCGACGGGCGCCGGCGAAGGCTAAGGCTAAGGCTTTGGATCCTAGAGAAAGACTACATGTATATATATATATACATATATATATCCCCTGCCCGGATTCGAACCTCGCCACTCATGCCCACCCCATAAAGCCTCTTACGCCCTCTCGTTGATACGGATGACACTCTCAACCCACACCGAATGACAATGCCCCCCATTACGCGTCACCCATCCTATGCTCTCGTCCGCCTCTACGAATGCCAAGAGGCCCACGCGCACGGGAACGGCTCCGGCGGGAAAAGAACGCAACCCGTGCCCAGGACTTCCCGGGTGGTCACCCATCCCTGTACTGTGCACGAAAAGAACACGACTCGAAGCAAAAAGGGTGCAGCACCAGGACTTCCCGGGAGGTCACCCATCCCAGTACTGTTCTGGCCCAAGCGCGCTTAACTGCGGAGTTCTGATGGGATCCGGTGTATTAGCGCTGGTATGACCGCACCACGACAGTGCCCTGCGTTCCGAGGTACTAATGCTATGCCAACCTACACAAAAATGCTCTACGAGGACAACTAAGATCGAGGGACCCACCACGTCACCGTCCCAACCGCACGCGCGACGGGCGCCGGCGAAGGCTAAGGCTAAGGCTTTGGATCCTAGAGAAAGACTACATGTATATATATATATACATATATATATCCCCTGCCCGGATTCGAACCTCGCCACTCATGCCCACCCCATAAAGCCTCTTACGCCCTCTCGTTGATACGGATGACACTCTCAACCCACACCGAATGACAATGCCCCCCATTACGCGTCACCCATCCTATGCTCTCGTCCGCCTCTACGAATGCCAAGAGGCCCACGCGCACGGGAACGGCTCCGGCGGGAAAAGAACGCAACCCGTGCCCAGGACTTCCCGGGTGGTCACCCATCCCTGTACTGTGCACGAAAAGAACACGACTCGAAGCAAAAAGGGTGCAGCACCAGGACTTCCCGGGAGGTCACCCATCCCAGTACTGTTCTGGCCCAAGCGCGCTTAACTGCGGAGTTCTGATGGGATCCGGTGTATTAGCGCTGGTATGACCGCACCACGACAGTGCCCTGCGTTCCGAGGTACTAATGCTATGCCAACCTACACAAAAATGCTCTACGAGGACAACTAAGATCGAGGGACCCACCACGTCACCGTCCCAACCGCACGCGCGACGGGCGCCGGCGAAGGCTAAGGCTAAGGCTTTGGATCCTAGAGAAAGACTACATGTATATATATATATACATATATATATCCCCTGCCCGGATTCGAACCTCGCCACTCATGCCCACCCCATAAAGCCTCTTACGCCCTCTCGTTGATACGGATGACACTCTCAACCCACACCGAATGACAATGCCCCCCATTACGCGTCACCCATCCTATGCTCTCGTCCGCCTCTACGAATGCCAAGAGGCCCACGCGCACGGGAACGGCTCCGGCGGGAAAAGAACGCAACCCGTGCCCAGGACTTCCCGGGTGGTCACCCATCCCTGTACTGTGCACGAAAAGAACACGACTCGAAGCAAAAAGGGTGCAGCACCAGGACTTCCCGGGAGGTCACCCATCCCAGTACTGTTCTGGCCCAAGCGCGCTTAACTGCGGAGTTCTGATGGGATCCGGTGTATTAGCGCTGGTATGACCGCACCACGACAGTGCCCTGCGTTCCGAGGTACTAATGCTATGCCAACCTACACAAAAATGCTCTACGAGGACAACTAAGATCGAGGGACCCACCACGTCACCGTCCCAACCGCACGCGCGACGGGCGCCGGCGAAGGCTAAGGCTAAGGCTTTGGATCCTAGAGAAAGACTACATGTATATATATATATACATATATATATCCCCTGCCCGGATTCGAACCTCGCCACTCATGCCCACCCCATAAAGCCTCTTACGCCCTCTCGTTGATACGGATGACACTCTCAACCCACACCGAATGACAATGCCCCCCATTACGCGTCACCCATCCTATGCTCTCGTCCGCCTCTACGAATGCCAAGAGGCCCACGCGCACGGGAACGGCTCCGGCGGGAAAAGAACGCAACCCGTGCCCAGGACTTCCCGGGTGGTCACCCATCCCTGTACTGTGCACGAAAAGAACACGACTCGAAGCAAAAAGGGTGCAGCACCAGGACTTCCCGGGAGGTCACCCATCCCAGTACTGTTCTGGCCCAAGCGCGCTTAACTGCGGAGTTCTGATGGGATCCGGTGTATTAGCGCTGGTATGACCGCACCACGACAGTGCCCTGCGTTCCGAGGTACTAATGCTATGCCAACCTACACAAAAATGCTCTACGAGGACAACTAAGATCGAGGGACCCACCACGTCACCGTCCCAACCGCACGCGCGACGGGCGCCGGCGAAGGCTAAGGCTAAGGCTTTGGATCCTAGAGAAAGACTACATGTATATATATATATACATATATATATCCCCTGCCCGGATTCGAACCTCGCCACTCATGCCCACCCCATAAAGCCTCTTACGCCCTCTCGTTGATACGGATGACACTCTCAACCCACACCGAATGACAATGCCCCCCATTACGCGTCACCCATCCTATGCTCTCGTCCGCCTCTACGAATGCCAAGAGGCCCACGCGCACGGGAACGGCTCCGGCGGGAAAAGAACGCAACCCGTGCCCAGGACTTCCCGGGTGGTCACCCATCCCTGTACTGTGCACGAAAAGAACACGACTCGAAGCAAAAAGGGTGCAGCACCAGGACTTCCCGGGAGGTCACCCATCCCAGTACTGTTCTGGCCCAAGCGCGCTTAACTGCGGAGTTCTGATGGGATCCGGTGTATTAGCGCTGGTATGACCGCACCACGACAGTGCCCTGCGTTCCGAGGTACTAATGCTATGCCAACCTACACAAAAATGCTCTACGAGGACAACTAAGATCGAGGGACCCACCACGTCACCGTCCCAACCGCACGCGCGACGGGCGCCGGCGAAGGCTAAGGCTAAGGCTTTGGATCCTAGAGAAAGACTACATGTATATATATATATACATATATATATCCCCTGCCCGGATTCGAACCTCGCCACTCATGCCCACCCCATAAAGCCTCTTACGCCCTCTCGTTGATACGGATGACACTCTCAACCCACACCGAATGACAATGCCCCCCATTACGCGTCACCCATCCTATGCTCTCGTCCGCCTCTACGAATGCCAAGAGGCCCACGCGCACGGGAACGGCTCCGGCGGGAAAAGAACGCAACCCGTGCCCAGGACTTCCCGGGTGGTCACCCATCCCTGTACTGTGCACGAAAAGAACACGACTCGAAGCAAAAAGGGTGCAGCACCAGGACTTCCCGGGAGGTCACCCATCCCAGTACTGTTCTGGCCCAAGCGCGCTTAACTGCGGAGTTCTGATGGGATCCGGTGTATTAGCGCTGGTATGACCGCACCACGACAGTGCCCTGCGTTCCGAGGTACTAATGCTATGCCAACCTACACAAAAATGCTCTACGAGGACAACTAAGATCGAGGGACCCACCACGTCACCGTCCCAACCGCACGCGCGACGGGCGCCGGCGAAGGCTAAGGCTAAGGCTTTGGATCCTAGAGAAAGACTACATGTATATATATATATACATATATATATCCCCTGCCCGGATTCGAACCTCGCCACTCATGCCCACCCCATAAAGCCTCTTACGCCCTCTCGTTGATACGGATGACACTCTCAACCCACACCGAATGACAATGCCCCCCATTACGCGTCACCCATCCTATGCTCTCGTCCGCCTCTACGAATGCCAAGAGGCCCACGCGCACGGGAACGGCTCCGGCGGGAAAAGAACGCAACCCGTGCCCAGGACTTCCCGGGTGGTCACCCATCCCTGTACTGTGCACGAAAAGAACACGACTCGAAGCAAAAAGGGTGCAGCACCAGGACTTCCCGGGAGGTCACCCATCCCAGTACTGTTCTGGCCCAAGCGCGCTTAACTGCGGAGTTCTGATGGGATCCGGTGTATTAGCGCTGGTATGACCGCACCACGACAGTGCCCTGCGTTCCGAGGTACTAATGCTATGCCAACCTACACAAAAATGCTCTACGAGGACAACTAAGATCGAGGGACCCACCACGTCACCGTCCCAACCGCACGCGCGACGGGCGCCGGCGAAGGCTAAGGCTAAGGCTTTGGATCCTAGAGAAAGACTACATGTATATATATATATACATATATATATCCCCTGCCCGGATTCGAACCTCGCCACTCATGCCCACCCCATAAAGCCTCTTACGCCCTCTCGTTGATACGGATGACACTCTCAACCCACACCGAATGACAATGCCCCCCATTACGCGTCACCCATCCTATGCTCTCGTCCGCCTCTACGAATGCCAAGAGGCCCACGCGCACGGGAACGGCTCCGGCGGGAAAAGAACGCAACCCGTGCCCAGGACTTCCCGGGTGGTCACCCATCCCTGTACTGTGCACGAAAAGAACACGACTCGAAGCAAAAAGGGTGCAGCACCAGGACTTCCCGGGAGGTCACCCATCCCAGTACTGTTCTGGCCCAAGCGCGCTTAACTGCGGAGTTCTGATGGGATCCGGTGTATTAGCGCTGGTATGACCGCACCACGACAGTGCCCTGCGTTCCGAGGTACTAATGCTATGCCAACCTACACAAAAATGCTCTACGAGGACAACTAAGATCGAGGGACCCACCACGTCACCGTCCCAACCGCACGCGCGACGGGCGCCGGCGAAGGCTAAGGCTAAGGCTTTGGATCCTAGAGAAAGACTACATGTATATATATATATACATATATATATCCCCTGCCCGGATTCGAACCTCGCCACTCATGCCCACCCCATAAAGCCTCTTACGCCCTCTCGTTGATACGGATGACACTCTCAACCCACACCGAATGACAATGCCCCCCATTACGCGTCACCCATCCTATGCTCTCGTCCGCCTCTACGAATGCCAAGAGGCCCACGCGCACGGGAACGGCTCCGGCGGGAAAAGAACGCAACCCGTGCCCAGGACTTCCCGGGTGGTCACCCATCCCTGTACTGTGCACGAAAAGAACACGACTCGAAGCAAAAAGGGTGCAGCACCAGGACTTCCCGGGAGGTCACCCATCCCAGTACTGTTCTGGCCCAAGCGCGCTTAACTGCGGAGTTCTGATGGGATCCGGTGTATTAGCGCTGGTATGACCGCACCACGACAGTGCCCTGCGTTCCGAGGTACTAATGCTATGCCAACCTACACAAAAATGCTCTACGAGGACAACTAAGATCGAGGGACCCACCACGTCACCGTCCCAACCGCACGCGCGACGGGCGCCGGCGAAGGCTAAGGCTAAGGCTTTGGATCCTAGAGAAAGACTACATGTATATATATATATACATATATATATCCCCTGCCCGGATTCGAACCTCGCCACTCATGCCCACCCCATAAAGCCTCTTACGCCCTCTCGTTGATACGGATGACACTCTCAACCCACACCGAATGACAATGCCCCCCATTACGCGTCACCCATCCTATGCTCTCGTCCGCCTCTACGAATGCCAAGAGGCCCACGCGCACGGGAACGGCTCCGGCGGGAAAAGAACGCAACCCGTGCCCAGGACTTCCCGGGTGGTCACCCATCCCTGTACTGTGCACGAAAAGAACACGACTCGAAGCAAAAAGGGTGCAGCACCAGGACTTCCCGGGAGGTCACCCATCCCAGTACTGTTCTGGCCCAAGCGCGCTTAACTGCGGAGTTCTGATGGGATCCGGTGTATTAGCGCTGGTATGACCGCACCACGACAGTGCCCTGCGTTCCGAGGTACTAATGCTATGCCAACCTACACAAAAATGCTCTACGAGGACAACTAAGATCGAGGGACCCACCACGTCACCGTCCCAACCGCACGCGCGACGGGCGCCGGCGAAGGCTAAGGCTAAGGCTTTGGATCCTAGAGAAAGACTACATGTATATATATATATACATATATATATCCCCTGCCCGGATTCGAACCTCGCCACTCATGCCCACCCCATAAAGCCTCTTACGCCCTCTCGTTGATACGGATGACACTCTCAACCCACACCGAATGACAATGCCCCCCATTACGCGTCACCCATCCTATGCTCTCGTCCGCCTCTACGAATGCCAAGAGGCCCACGCGCACGGGAACGGCTCCGGCGGGAAAAGAACGCAACCCGTGCCCAGGACTTCCCGGGTGGTCACCCATCCCTGTACTGTGCACGAAAAGAACACGACTCGAAGCAAAAAGGGTGCAGCACCAGGACTTCCCGGGAGGTCACCCATCCCAGTACTGTTCTGGCCCAAGCGCGCTTAACTGCGGAGTTCTGATGGGATCCGGTGTATTAGCGCTGGTATGACCGCACCACGACAGTGCCCTGCGTTCCGAGGTACTAATGCTATGCCAACCTACACAAAAATGCTCTACGAGGACAACTAAGATCGAGGGACCCACCACGTCACCGTCCCAACCGCACGCGCGACGGGCGCCGGCGAAGGCTAAGGCTAAGGCTTTGGATCCTAGAGAAAGACTACATGTATATATATATATACATATATATATCCCCTGCCCGGATTCGAACCTCGCCACTCATGCCCACCCCATAAAGCCTCTTACGCCCTCTCGTTGATACGGATGACACTCTCAACCCACACCGAATGACAATGCCCCCCATTACGCGTCACCCATCCTATGCTCTCGTCCGCCTCTACGAATGCCAAGAGGCCCACGCGCACGGGAACGGCTCCGGCGGGAAAAGAACGCAACCCGTGCCCAGGACTTCCCGGGTGGTCACCCATCCCTGTACTGTGCACGAAAAGAACACGACTCGAAGCAAAAAGGGTGCAGCACCAGGACTTCCCGGGAGGTCACCCATCCCAGTACTGTTCTGGCCCAAGCGCGCTTAACTGCGGAGTTCTGATGGGATCCGGTGTATTAGCGCTGGTATGACCGCACCACGACAGTGCCCTGCGTTCCGAGGTACTAATGCTATGCCAACCTACACAAAAATGCTCTACGAGGACAACTAAGATCGAGGGACCCACCACGTCACCGTCCCAACCGCACGCGCGACGGGCGCCGGCGAAGGCTAAGGCTAAGGCTTTGGATCCTAGAGAAAGACTACATGTATATATATATATACATATATATATCCCCTGCCCGGATTCGAACCTCGCCACTCATGCCCACCCCATAAAGCCTCTTACGCCCTCTCGTTGATACGGATGACACTCTCAACCCACACCGAATGACAATGCCCCCCATTACGCGTCACCCATCCTATGCTCTCGTCCGCCTCTACGAATGCCAAGAGGCCCACGCGCACGGGAACGGCTCCGGCGGGAAAAGAACGCAACCCGTGCCCAGGACTTCCCGGGTGGTCACCCATCCCTGTACTGTGCACGAAAAGAACACGACTCGAAGCAAAAAGGGTGCAGCACCAGGACTTCCCGGGAGGTCACCCATCCCAGTACTGTTCTGGCCCAAGCGCGCTTAACTGCGGAGTTCTGATGGGATCCGGTGTATTAGCGCTGGTATGACCGCACCACGACAGTGCCCTGCGTTCCGAGGTACTAATGCTATGCCAACCTACACAAAAATGCTCTACGAGGACAACTAAGATCGAGGACCCACCACGTCACCGTCCCAACCGCACGCGCGACGGGCGCCGGCGAAGGCTAAGGCTAAGGCTTTGGATCCTAGAGAAAGACTACATGTATATATATATATACATATATATATCCCCTGCCCGGATTCGAACCTCGCCACTCATGCCCACCCCATAAAGCCTCTTACGCCCTCTCGTTGATACGGATGACACTCTCAACCCACACCGAATGACAATGCCCCCCATTACGCGTCACCCATCCTATGCTCTCGTCCGCCTCTACGAATGCCAAGAGGCCCACGCCGCACGGGAACGGCTCCGGCGGGAAAAGAACGCAACCCGTGCCCAGGACTTCCCGGGTGGTCACCCATCCCTGTACTGTGCACGAAAAGAACACGACTCGAAGCAAAAAGGGTGCAGCACCAGGACTTCCCGGGAGGTCACCCATCCCAGTACTGTTCTGGCCCAAGCGCGCTTAACTGCGGAGTTCTGATGGGATCCGGTGTATTAGCGCTGGTATGACCGCACCACGACAGTGCCCTGCGTTCCGAGGTACTAATGCTATGCCAACCTACACAAAAATGCTCTACGAGGACAACTAAGATCGAGGGACCCACCACGTCACCGTCCCAACCGCACGCGCGACGGGCGCCGGCGAAGGCTAAGGCTAAGGCTTTGGATCCTAGAGAAAGACTACATGTATATATATATATACATATATATATCCCCTGCCCGGATTCGAACCTCGCCACTCATGCCCACCCCATAAAGCCTCTTACGCCCTCTCGTTGATACGGATGACACTCTCAACCCACACCGAATGACAATGCCCCCCATTACGCGTCACCCATCCTATGCTCTCGTCCGCCTCTACGAATGCCAAGAGGCCCACGCGCACGGGAACGGCTCCGGCGGGAAAAGAACGCAACCCGTGCCCAGGACTTCCCGGGTGGTCACCCATCCCTGTACTGTGCACGAAAAGAACACGACTCGAAGCAAAAAGGGTGCAGCACCAGGACTTCCCGGGAGGTCACCCATCCCAGTACTGTTCTGGCCCAAGCGCGCTTAACTGCGGAGTTCTGATGGGATCCGGTGTATTAGCGCTGGTATGACCGCACCACGACAGTGCCCTGCGTTCCGAGGTACTAATGCTATGCCAACCTACACAAAAATGCTCTACGAGGACAACTAAGATCGAGGGACCCACCACGTCACCGTCCCAACCGCACGCGCGACGGGCGCCGGCGAAGGCTAAGGCTAAGGCTTTGGATCCTAGAGAAAGACTACATGTATATATATATATACATATATATATCCCCTGCCCGGATTCGAACCTCGCCACTCATGCCCACCCCATAAAGCCTCTTACGCCCTCTCGTTGATACGGATGACACTCTCAACCCACACCGAATGACAATGCCCCCCATTACGCGTCACCCATCCTATGCTCTCGTCCGCCTCTACGAATGCCAAGAGGCCCACGCGCACGGGAACGGCTCCGGCGGGAAAAGAACGCAACCCGTGCCCAGGACTTCCCGGGTGGTCACCCATCCCTGTACTGTGCACGAAAAGAACACGACTCGAAGCAAAAAGGGTGCAGCACCAGGACTTCCCGGGAGGTCACCCATCCCAGTACTGTTCTGGCCCAAGCGCGCTTAACTGCGGAGTTCTGATGGGATCCGGTGTATTAGCGCTGGTATGACCGCACCACGACAGTGCCCTGCGTTCCGAGGTACTAATGCTATGCCAACCTACACAAAAATGCTCTACGAGGACAACTAAGATCGAGGGACCCACCACGTCACCGTCCCAACCGCACGCGCGACGGGCGCCGGCGAAGGCTAAGGCTAAGGCTTTGGATCCTAGAGAAAGACTACATGTATATATATATATACATATATATATCCCCTGCCCGGATTCGAACCTCGCCACTCATGCCCACCCCATAAAGCCTCTTACGCCCTCTCGTTGATACGGATGACACTCTCAACCCACACCGAATGACAATGCCCCCCATTACGCGTCACCCATCCTATGCTCTCGTCCGCCTCTACGAATGCCAAGAGGCCCACGCGCACGGGAACGGCTCCGGCGGGAAAAGAACGCAACCCGTGCCCAGGACTTCCCGGGTGGTCACCCATCCCTGTACTGTGCACGAAAAGAACACGACTCGAAGCAAAAAGGGTGCAGCACCAGGACTTCCCGGGAGGTCACCCATCCCAGTACTGTTCT
>NW_028230942.1:0-22191 GCF_043228905.1 Azolla caroliniana | reverse complement strand
AACTACTACAAACAAGTGATGCTTGCATGTACACATCACAACTTATAGTTGTGAATGGCATACAACTTAAAGTAATGATTAGTGATTCCCCCCTCCCCTAATGCAACATGTTGTATGAATATATAAAACATCATCTACTTTACTTATGTCACTCTCCTCAATTGCTTGAGTTATGCATTTGTGACGAAGGTTGGGTGGTCAAGGCTTGTGGTAGTCAAATTTCTCCAAATCATTTTTGAAGTTGATCACATTAGATGTGTAGGACAATACTCTGACATAATGTGGTCACCTTTATCCTAGAGGGCTCTTAAAAATCTCAAATGAGAAGGGCCATCATGTCGGTGCATCCATGTAAGTATGATGTGACTCGACCCAACAAGGCAAGTATAACGTTATGCAATGTTAATCTTGATATGGCAACATGATTTCCTCCCTAGAATTGAATCGTCACGTGTTTCACATTTATGATTGAAAATGGGAAGAACTTATTGTTAGAAACAGACTAGGACTAATCAATGGCTAAGCATTTGGTGGCGAGGTTCAACTTTTAGCATAAGCTTGAAACCTAGACAAAATATAGCAATGTCCTCACTCACACACAACGCATTAGCAAAAAACTTGCGCTAACATTCATTGCTTAGATGAAAACCAAATGCTTGTCTTTACAACATTTGGCATCGTGGTTCCTCAAACATTAAGGGCTAGATTTATAAGACCGACCTTGGTGTTATGATTCCCTACACATCGGAGGACAACGATTTTGCGTGCAAGGGTTATGGGTGTTGCAACTAGGGGACCATGGTTACTTCCTTGCTTTCCCAAGTAGTATGCAGAAGTTTGATCTTGTTCAACACTATTGGATGCTATAACTTTCCAAACTCCATTATACATTGTTAGGTATGTCAAAGCTTAACTTGATAATGTTAAAGGTGTTTAACACGAAGAAGAAGTCAATATTCACCTTGGTATTAACAAAAAGATGCCCAAAGGCTACAAAGAATCCATATAATAAAATATATTGGGTTCAATCAACATGTGTAGTAGCGGAAGCCCTCGTGCAGTGTCCTTCCACGACGGGGGGCGGAAAAAGCCATCTTGGTGGAGCATATCTTGATAATGTTAAATGTTTGGGGAAAACATGATCCCTAATTCCATTACACATGGTTAAACATAAAAAAAACGTAATCTATATAAGCTCAATAATGTTGAGCATTGTATGGAACCGTAATCTTCTAACTTAGGTATGTCGAGCCTCACATGTAGGAGCTCAACAATGTGAATGTTTGTGAGCATGCAAAACTTCAGATGTAGAATCTCAATAACATTTAACATTGTATAAAATCATACACCGAGTCAAGATGGGTTATAGGTAGTTACACAAAGCCTTGCTTGCTAAAGCACATTACTGAGTATACAGAGCCTCGCATATGTCAAATATTGTATAGAACTATATTGCCCTACACCTTATTGTGCTAGTGTAGGTATGCAAAACTTTGTAAGTACAACATTGACAACAAGAAACATTGTATGGAACCGTTCTCCCCAAAATGACTATATCTAGCTAATATGCAAAACCTTGACAAGAAAATCTCAAGTTTATACTAAAAAATGTTGACATTTCGTGGAAAAATGTCCAAAACTTTGTGTGATTAATATACTCCTTAAATACAATCAGAAGTGTTTTGTCTTTCAATCTCCTTCATCCCACACATGAATATACATGTCAAATAACGAATGAAAGAAAGAACTATTGATATAAACACAAACACAAGTATAATAGACTATTATACCTACTAACAATATGTTGGGCTAATGCTAATGATATATGAATAATAATGGGAACTACATCCATAAATGAATGATATTCTAGAATACAAAAGTAAATGTAGTCGATCAATGCAATGGTGAATAGTAGATCATGATACACAGGTTGATTCATGGCTATGAATCAACATTAAACTTTGGAGTGTAATAATATTGCAAGTTTATTATTATTTGATGGCATTAAATAGTTGTTGAGTGTATGAAATTATACGATCATTGTTTCCTAGACGTAAGAATACAAATCTCTAGTATGATATATTACTATAGTTTTAGTGTTTGGAAGTCACTTGATAAACGAAGTGACAATATATGAAAGGCTTCAAATTATCAAGGTAAAAGGATAATGCGTAAGAACCATGCAATCTCTTATGTTGTACGACTTATTAGATAAGGTAGCGTTTTATGAATTAGAAAAGTCAAATCCATAGAAGTTCAAATCTTCATGGAAGGACTTCCAAAGATCGAAGAGACCACAACCCTAGTTTCAAGAATGATTGGGTTGAACATAGTCCTAAACATCTTTGTGTTTAATAGCCTAATAACATTCTAAAGCTCGCGACATGAATGGTTTCTCAAAATACTTAAATGATCTATCACATTTGATGGCTTTTGTTCTTGCTCAGAAAACTCCTTCCACAAATGCAAGGTGGCTAAAAACCGGCAAATGGTTAGGTTTTATTGCACACTATGCATCTTATCTTGAATCTCGAGACATGTCTTCATTAGATCCCAAACAAACCGAGACCCATCTATCGGGAAGAAGCAGAATGGCCGTGGTGGAGCCCGAGCCCAACTGGCCAACTTACTGGTCTTGCGGACATGATGACCCCAACCAATGGCAACACAAGGTTCAAACTTCAAAGTTCATATAATAAACGCAAAACTTATTATTGTTGCATATTATGCCACCCAATATGAAACGAATGAATTATGTATTTTTGGTTCTTGTTACCATTCTTCCATCGTTCACAACAATACCAAAATAAGACTCAGATCGATACCTCCTCGGGTTATCGAGGTTTCTCTGCGCATCCTCTCCCAAACGGACGGATCTGAAACCCTAAGTCTTCGAATTTAGTGATAATGTCTTACGCCTATCTCTTCAAATACATTATCATCGGAGATACAGGTAAATATTCTTTCAAATCTCTCTCTCTCTCTCTCTCTCTCTCTCTCTCTCTCTCTCTCTCTGTATATATATATATATATATAGCCACGTCAATTATATATATATATTCATTCATTTTTTTTACTTGTAATTTCTCCATCTTGTTTTATTCATTGATCTGTTTCTTCTACCATAACTATGTATGCTTTCCCTTTGTATATGAATTTTCTTTTATATTTTTATTCAAAACCTCTCTCTCTTGCTTACCATGGTTACACTGTATACAATTACACGTGGCTGCTTTGTTCTGTGTTTTTTGACTTGTTAGTTTTTTGCTTCATCCAGGAGTTGGGAAATCATGCCTTTTGCTTCAGTTCACGGATAAACGCTTTCAACCTGTACATGATCTGACCATAGGTGTGGAATTTGGTGCTCGTATGATCACAATTGATAATAAACCGATCAAGCTTCAGATTTGGGATACGGTAAGAGTGTCATATGTTCTCATTTTCTTTTCTGCTTGATTTTTTGGGTTTAATGATCTTGAATTTGCATTATTGTGTACGTTTCTGTAGAGAAATATTCAATGTTGCATTGCTGATACGTGTTTGTAGAAATGTATGTAGAGAAATATGCATTGCTGATGTGTGCTTCTAGAAATGGGCGTGGATCACTTGCATCATTGTGTACATTTCTGTAGAGAAATATGCAATCTTGCATTGATGATATGTGGTTGTAGAAGCGTAGGTAGTCTTGCATTGATGATATGTGGTTGCATTGATGATATGTAATCTTACATTGTTTCATATGTGATTGGATCCCATATTACTAGTGAGCATGACTGTTTAGATCTTCTTAGGGGATTTTTATTTCTTGGATTTTTCTTGGATGATCACACTGTTTTACATGTGCTGATTCACACAACTCATAGTACGAGTGATGTTGAATGTTTCCTAGTCTTCTGATGAAATGGTTTTTTTTTTCTCATCCTTATTGAAGTGGATGAATGCATTGCTATACATGTTTGAGTTAGAAGATATGCAATCTCATATTGCAAGTTATGTCGGATGTTAAAATCCTCACGGTATTATTCCATCTGATTGTAATTGAGATGGAAGATTGCATTATCATTTGCCCTTGTAGAAGATTACAATCTCATTTTCCATGGGAACCTTATGGTGTTGGAATTTGCACATGCGTAATTTTGATAAGGAGTCAATCATAAAGGTAAGTATACACCCATCAGCATCTACATAACTTTGTTCATGCAAGTGTGGATAATAGCGGTCTTTTAAAGTAGACCTAAGGTAATAAAAATAGCTAGTTGCTCCATTTGTGTTTTTCTGATCTTAATGGGTTGGATGATTGCATATTATGGGCAACAATATGATATTACTAGTGATTTTGAATATTAAAATCTTCTGATCATAATGTTATGTGATAAAGATAGGATTTAATGATGCTAGAGATAGTTTTCTCTATTCTTTGAGTAATTACTTCCTCGACGTACACTTGTGTACACATCTTGGAAAAGTAAAAAAGATAAGCATGTAAATATATTTGATAAGAGTAATTATATAAGAGAAATAACAGAGGTTAATGAAAGAATTCTAGATCATTGTTCAATTTGAGGGAGATAGAGAGAGGAGGCTGGAATTGGCATTGGTTACAAATATGGGCGATTTCATGTTATCCATACTGAAACTGAAGTCAGTTGATATTGCACACTTATCATTGAACTTAGAGAGAGAGATATAAAAAAGAAATATGAATTTGGCCTATGGTAAAAATCATATTTACAAATATCGGGGAATTTAAGTTATCCATTTGAAATAAAAATAAAAACTCTAGTTTGGCAAAAGATCCATGATAATGGTCTTAATGCACAAGGTGTCTCCCAAGATGGTTTTACAAATATGAAGTGCATAACTACTATGAATGTGGTTAGTGGTATGGAGGGGACATGGTGTCTCATGTTGGTTGGGGTTGTGGAGTGAATCTATGTGGAAGTTCACCAACATGTTCAATAATGGTCTCCATGATTTGGTGCTGGTAAGAGGACTAGGTAAATGCATTTTAAAGGTACTAGGAGGATATATCAAGGGTTTTTACACACTAGGGGTTTTTGTAATTGCGTGCTGTTTCTCCAATAGATGATAAGAAGTGGCTATTTGATTGAAACAGGAATTTGTGAGATAGGATAAAACTTTTGGTTAAAAAGGGCTAATGCAAGTTATTAAAGGACAAGCTTGTACGATAGGACTTGGAGCCAATGAGAGTTATTGAAGAGAGGTCATTGTTGTAGAGGAAATAGTTTGCAAGGTCAAGGATAAAAGTGACTAGTTGGGGTGTGAAAAAAAAGGTAATCGAGAGATGAAGACTCTGAAAAGTGGATATGATATAGTAGAGGGAGACAATGTAAAGTAAACATGATGCAAGATGTAGGGAAGGAAGTAATCAAGAGATTCACGGAAGGGATAATGAATTGTGGAGATGTGGGTGTGTTTATTATTGGCGAGGATAGATAGATATTTTTAGCGTCCATAGAGAGGCCAATATTGACCCATAGGACCTAAGTACAAAAGTTATCTTGATGTGCGTCTCCTTCCTAAGAAGGGATATTCATACTTTGAAGCACCAAGCCTCAATGTGTGAATAAGGCATACACATATGAGCTCAACCTTCTAGGTGTTCTCTTTAGTATGATACTCAAGTCATCACCCCCTCGTAAAATATCATCATAGCTTTCACGAATTGCATTATATGCAGATCATGTTAAAATCAAGTGATATTCATCCTCCACTAGCCATTCCTTGCATACCTTACATGCCTTTATATTTGCCTGATTTTGATTCCATAATGCAACTTCAATATGTGAACATAGTTCATAATTGTATGTTATTTGTTGAACACAATTAATGCATTCTTTTGTTCTTCTTAAAAATGTAGGCTGGACAAGAATCATTTAGGTCTATTACAAGATCTTACTACCGAGGTGCTGCTGGGGCATTACTTGTCTATGATATTACAAGGTAAAGTTTCTTTTTGATGTTTGAAGATTAATTTGGAAAGGCAACTTTAAGTTTATTTTAATTCTTTTAAAAGCACACAGACGGGAGACTTTCAATCATCTGGCAAGCTGGTTGGAGGATGCTCGCAACCATGCTAATTCAAATATGACCATAATGCTTATTGGAAACAAATGTGACCTTGCACATAGACGAGCTGTGAGTACTGAAGAAGGTGAACAATTCGCAAAAGAAAATGGTCTTGTTTTCATGGAAACTTCAGCAAAGACAGCTCAAAATGTTGAAGAGGTATGATTCTTTCCTGGCTGAATTTTTGTTTGGACAAAAACCAGCTTTCCTTGTTTTTAGTGTTCACATTTGAATTGGCTTGCTGCCCTTAATATTGAATTGTCCTTTAGTTATGTGGTTCTATGCAAGTCTCATTGGAAGAGAATTGCAATGTATATGAATTTCCATCACATGTAGTGCATATAGTTGGCATTTATCTGGGATCTGGTATCAATTGTAATGAAGTGAATGCCTCATTTTGCCATGGCCTCTCCCTGTCTTCTTGGATGTGTCCAAAGTGCTGGATTGCAGTTCTTAGTTACGCCATTCTCCCGCCTTTGGTGCATGTCCCTAATAAGGAGGATGGTTCATCCCACTATGGCCTCTTCCATTTTTCTAGTTGTGTCTGAATTACTCTATTGCAGTTTCAAACTGCAATATGGTGTTTTCTGATTCTGCTGTCACAGGAGACGTGAATCCCCATTTGAACACTTGTGATCGATTGATCCAACCATCTCTTTAAACTTTTCATCTCGCCTTTCCTTTGGACTCGTATGATCCTCAGCATAAATTATTTTGTTTTGCCGACTTCCATCTTCATATACTTGTCGTTGAAGAAGTTAGGAGGCCACCTAACTCTCGTGGAAATCTCTCTTCTTGAGGAAGTCCATTCTTCCCACCTCGTTCATGTCAAGTCTAGTGGTGTCCTTTCTTGCTCTCCATCATGCTTTGGTGAAGGGGGATGTTTCTTCCTTGTATGCAGGCTTGGTACAATGTATCTTTCTTGCTTGGGCATATCATTTAGTGCCTTGGAGTTGCATATTGAGTCACCTTATGTGCCTCATCCACTCTTATTTGAATGATTGTCTCTATAGGAGAGGGAGATGGAGATGGAGAGGAAGAGAGATGAAATAGTAACATGCTCAGAAGGCCAGCATGCCATGGGATCACCAACAGTTACAAAGTACTCTCCCAAGTCATGTAGGTGGGGGATTGTCCTGTTCTTCTGTGCGCGACCAATTAGGACTTGTTGTTTAGGTCTTTGATGAAGCACACATGAGTATTAACTGAGGCCAGGTTCTTTGAAATAGTAAGAACATAGAAGATATCTTGATGCACTTCTGATGTTCACCATTGTTACTGAATGAGACATCCCCAATGTGGCTACTTGGGTGCATGTTGGCATCACTTGGGTTCATATTGTCAAGCCACTTAGGTGTCCACAATTTGTGAAACCATTCACTGTGGCTTCTCATATGGTTGGATATGCCTGAGTTGTCAAACTACATGTTGTTCAGCTCAGTAGTGCTTGCAATTATCCCTATTTTTGCTTGTGATTGCCAACCTTTGGTAGGTACCATGCTTTTTCTTGTAACAATCTGCATCGATATGGCTGGACATGGTGCATTAACAACATTCTGGTTTGTTTTGGCAGTTTGGTCTACCATTGAAGCTCCCTCTTCTTCCCAAGCTTCTTCTTTTGCTCCTTTTTCATGCCAAGGTTTGGAAGCTGCATTTTGCAGGTTCAATTCTCCGCTGTTGATTCGTTAGTCCTCTTATCTTCTTCCTTTACTGACCACTGTCCGAGTGAGAGTGGAGTTTGGTTCTGTCCTGGTCAGGAGTTCTTGGAAGCTAATACAAGCTTGTAGGAAGCACTGAAAGGCATGTTGATGTCCTCATATGCGATGTGTACCAAAGTGACAACTCTCCTTCTGCTCAACATTTGGCCAACCCCCAGTTTCTATTTTCAATCTGTGACCATGTGCGCATCTGTGTGATGACATGTCTCCCTATCTTCATTGTGGGTGTTTGGATGTGAGCTTAGAAATTGGCCTGCCATTCCTTGTGATCGTCCCAAGATTGAGTGTTAATGCGGCTGCAGTACTCAATCTTAGATCTATATTGGGGGCTGTAGTCCATTTTGTTTATTTTCTCCTGTCCCTTACTTTTCGTCTGCATGCATATTTAGTTATTCTTTGGTATGCTTGGATCCAGCTGGATGAAAGAAACTTGCTTTCTTGGTTTTCCTGTGGCACAGGCATTTATTAAGACTGCTGGAAAGATTTACCAAAAGATTGAAGAGGGAATTTTTGATGTGTCAAATGAGGTAAAATTTTGATGTGGAGATATTATGCGTTGCACATATGGGTTTCAATGTCTTACAAACCTCCTTTCTTTGTAGTCACATGGAATCAAGGTTGGTTATGGGGGTAGTGCAAGGACAGGAGCAACAGGAAGGGATGCCCAAGCATCTCAAAGTGGTGGTTGCTGCAGTTGAGAAGATCAAAATTTATGAGAACAACTTGTGGTCATAATTCTTGGGATACAGTTGAAGATATTCAAAAAAGTTTAAGAGCTGCTTAGGACACTATATTCTTGCATCTGTAGTTATTTTGCAAGTAAGTATTCTTGTACTTCTTCCAAGCCTCGCATAATGCTGGATGAAAGTGCTAGGTCAATTTATATGCACTCTATTATAGTATTTGGTTCTTTCTTAAATTTACTGGAGCTTGATGGACTAAATATTTTTCCTCACATTCCAGAGAAATAAGGGACAAGATGGACAAATTTAGTCTGCTGCCTTTATGTAATCAGAAGGAAAGAACGTGAGGAAAGATGGTTCCAGTATTTTTATTATTTTATACTGTTTTTATATGATGTACCAAGTAAGAGGGATAGAATGACAGAAAATGGATATAATGTGAGTATATGCATTTATGTAAACTGTATTGATTGAAGGCATACATGGCACAATTTTCTTATGCTTTGAATGCCTAATGTGTACGTGTAAACGTTTAATATTGCATGTGTACTTATCATTCTTTTGACAGTTCTGGAATCAAGACAGCACTATCAGATTTCTGTATTTTACTTATATATGTTCACGCTATGCTCTATGTGAAGTAACCACAAATTATTCTGCTGTAGAGCTTTGTACTAGTTTAATTTGTGGATTGGTGTTCATTCACTTGAGAAAAGGTGCTAACTAAATATGTTGTTCCTTTAAAAATATGTTAGCTTGAGTGGTTGATGAGGATATCCTTGTGTAAGGTTATCAGTGTTTGGTGTGTGCACGTTTGTTTATAATGACAATCCATAGAGAGATTGAGATTGTATTAACCCTCAAGTGGTTATCATGCGACATTGTTATTTATAATCACGAATTTCCAAGTGTAGAACAATCTAATGTGTTGAAAACTACTTCAAACCAGAAGAGTTATGGCAGAACAACTTTGTTTATATCAGTTGAAAATGTTCTTCCTTAATCTTTATTGAAGCTCTGTGGAGGACCAACTGGAAGTAGGTGATAATGGTTTGGATTTTTTGTATTTGTATTTGACCGTTCTCCACTTGCATGTCAGCATCTAATTAGAGATTGACATGGAAAAAGAACATGTGATGTGTTGAAAATCCAATTTCGTAGCTTCATCTTTGCAATCTGGTTATTCATGTAGTTTTCATACGTACCTAATTATGGTGTAGCTTATTTTATCCAGTTCTTTTATAGAGAGAAAGACCACGAGAGCATTGATAAATTGTTACTCATGAATCGGTATATTGAATAATTGAAGCATCTAACCAATTTTTTTGAGAGACACTCATCACACAAGAAGCCACCATAAGTACTAATAGATTGCCTGAAACATTTCAAGACTATCAACAAGCCTATGGTTTGCACTGTTCCAAAATAGCATGGCTTTGAATTAGACATGATGAGGGGCCCTCCATTGTTTCCATCACAACAGTTTATTGAAATGTTGGAAACTGAAACCATCATTGACATTTGAAGTTTAGGAATGGGACTTATGAAGAACTGATTCTGTGTAACTTTCTTGAAATGCTGCTATTGATGTTTGTTATTGAAATGCTGCTATTGATGTTTGTTAGAATGTCGAATAGACAAACTATCTGAGACATTTCCAGAGTATCAAGCCATAACAGGCTAGCTTCACATTGGCATGATGGGGAACCCTCCATTGCTTTCTTAAAATGCTGTCAAAGTTTTTGACATCTGCCAGATGTCATCAATTGTCCGAATTCCTTGCAAGAGGATCAATGTTAAGCAGCATATCATACACCCATACATCTCATCAAATAATTGTTAATTATCTTCATCAAACTCAGCTTCTTCATCTAAACTTTCCTTCATTGCAATCTCCTCATCCTGATGAACAAAAAGTCCAGGAAGTTAGCCATTATTGCCTGAGAGAAAGCTGAGTGAGATACCTTCAGAGAAACATACCACATATGCTTGGAATTCTTTTTCTTCATCGATTGCATCAAGGACAGCTTCATCCTCCAGCAAATCCTGTAGAGACTCCAGGAATTGATGATTCAAACATAGATTTTGACAAGCACTTTCTACATTATAAAACAGAATAGTAAAAGTGCTAAGATATTTACATCATCAGCAATAATCAACTCCCCTGTATCCTCATCCTGCAATGGAACCACAGTAACAACAATATCAAATAGATTGCGAATTGACATGATACACTTATTTTCACTCCTTTCACCCAGTGTAATGAATGACATCAAATTCCAAAGAAAAATAATTTGATATACAATTTTTGTTTCTACCTTATATGCTACAAACATAAGTGGGTCGAAGGGCGAGTAAACGAGATATTCAGAATCGTTCTGAAAAACACGAGATCAAACTCAGATATACCCCTGTTTAGTTCCTTGCATTCTAGTACTTTACTGATTATATATGAAGATGAACACATTCAATACCATCCTGAAGCTAGTGACTTCAACACCTTCATGTAAAGAGTGGTCACCACTTCCACCATATACTGAAACACAATCATCATAGTGTTGATTCAAATTTCACATGTACAAATATTGGCATAAAAATTGTGCAAAGAAATTCACGTAAAGAGACATCATGCGTAGCAAAACCTGTATTAACATCCATTAGATCGTTCTCTGAGTAACAAAAGCCACCTCGCAAAGTCAAGCAATAGCTGCATGTCATTGCAACAAGTTAGCAACCCTCATTCCTTGTGTCCAATTTCAATAAAAACAACTCTTCTATAACATTTTGGATATCTATTATGCAGAAAGATTTTATTTTAGAAAATAATTGATAGTATATTGAAGATGTCCCAACCCCAAAACATATCTAGTTTGCCCTCAAGACCTGAACATTTGGAAACATAGCAAAGAAAGAAATGGAAACCAAAGCATAGTCTACATAATCATCATGCGGCCCATACTACATAGTTATTTTAGAAAACATTTGAAAGCCTTCAAAACTTGGAATTCTAGATGATCAAGGAATGTTCATATATTTAAATACCACAGTTTCTCCTCTAAAAGACTCGATATATTAAGACTTAGACTAAACCTTTTCTTCAATCCAGTACAGTTCTTCTAGGAAGCGTACAAGGATAAAAGATATTTTTGTGATATTCGTAATGCTATATATTTGCGTAAGTTTATTTGTTATGACTTCTCTCTTATATGTTGAATATTTATGAAAATTCATGTTTGAATGAGAAAGTCTGTAATCCCATGGTTCATTGCAACAACATTGAGAGGATGTCAACCACATTCAGAAGATTGAGGCTTTTGGATAAAGTTCAATTTCCCCAGGGGATAGTAGATCATATACATAGTTGAGCACTTAGAAAGATACACAAACAACAAACACCTGTTGATTTGTAATTGTGAACACATTATTGGTAATTGGAAGAATGGCCTTACCTTAAACACTGTTTTAGTAAGCAAATATAAGAGTTTAAAGTTGATAATGCAAAATCATGCTTTGAAAGATATCAGCATAATTACCCGCTAAAGGTTAGATGCAGGCGCCTCTTTGCTAGTTCGTATGATGCAGTAGGAAAAATGTCCTCCAACTCCTCATCTGTAATCTGTAATATCCACAAGGATCACGAAATAATATCCATTAGATGAGAAATCATTCAGACTAATTTTTTATTATAAATCAATTGAGTTGACCATCTGATGGGAATGATACAAACCTCCTTCAGAACTTTATCTTCTCCATTGATTCTTAGTATTTGCACTGGACTGAGATAATCCATATCGTTATTAACATCAGAGAATTATCTTAGTCATTTAGCGCCAGATGACATATGGCAGGAATAATTCCACAATAGTATAAAATAATGGATTTAAGATAGACTCACGTGTCAAGAGGGCAGAGAAGAAAGCACTGTCTGGCATCGATGCTCGAGAAAACTCGTCTTATGAGGCAATCCAGAGGCAATTTGGTTGCAGGATCAACCTGCGATAAATAAAAAGGAATGGATTGTAAAAAGTAAAAATCCTGGCCAGAATCTCTAATGAAATCTGCAGTTTTCGTAGTGATAAAAACCATAATGAGAACGTTTGCAGCAACAAACCCTAATCCAGACACTTTTGCAAAGATATTTTGTGACTGAAAAATCTTAGTACAGGACCAAGAAGGTAATTTGTGAAGGTAAGCCACATCTAATAAACATGGTATTATTTAACAGTTAAACCTTGGTTCGAATAAAAATGGAATTTTGTAGCAGTAAAAACCCAATCCAAACCTTTGCATAGAGTTGAACACTGGAAGCTTGTTAGCAGTAAAAACCTAATCCAGAACCATAACAAAGTCTTTGAATGGTATTTTGTAACAGTCCATCCTTACATAGAATAGACATGGTATTTTACAGCTGTAAAAAAAACTTCATTAAAACCTTTACAGAGATTTGAACACTAGACTTTTCTTAGCAATAGACCCTAATCGGACTAATATGGCATTTTTGTGGCAGTGAAAACCCTAGCAGATCGACCATAGCATTTCGTAGCACTAAATGCCGTAATACAAAAATTGGACTTTGCCACTGTAAAAAACCTAATACAGCATAAACACAGTGAACCCGAATATAATGAAACACAATATTCTATTAAAAGTAAAAACTCTAATGCCGAGCAAACGTTGTATTTTATAACGTTAAAAAACAACCAGAACCAGAATAACCAGTAATGGAGAAGGCAAATATTGGAAAAGAGCCTACAATGGTAGTGATTCGTTTATTCGGAGGAGCCATGAGAGAGACAGTGGTGCCATCTCTATCAAGGATGAATCCTGCAGGTGGCCGAGGAAGAAGCAAAGACTCAGGATCAAACTCATATGCCTCATCATCGTCATCTTCATCAATATCATCGTCGTAGTCATCATCGTCATCTTCATCATCATCATCTTCTTCTTCTTCTTCTTCGTCTACTACTTCTTCAACATAATTTCTACTGGTTTTGCTTCCACCTCTGTATAACTGTTCTCGTTTCAAGCTCTGTTCTCTTTTTACGTTCCCACCACCGCCATACCCATAGCCAGCAGTACCTCTATCACTATTACCACTACTACGACTATTCTGGTTTCTACTGCTAACGTTCTTATTGCTACTATTCCTGTTTCGATATCGATCATCATCTCCTCCTCCTCCTTTTCCTCCTCCTCCTCCTCCTCCTCTCTGGAGATCTGCAGGTCTTTTCGAAGAAGAAGACGGCTTCGCAGTATTTTGTCGAGATGGTTGTTGCTTGGCTAATGCATTTACAACAAAGATGGTTGGTCTGCTAATGCCGATCCTGAGGGTATTTCTGCAACCAAAGACACGCAGGTAAGGGTGGAACGAAAGGGCAGAAGAAGAAGAAGAGAAGAGGGATGAAGGTGCCATGGCGGAAGCCATGTCTCTGGCTCTGTGGATCAGAGCCTTTGACTTGACACAACACATGTCATACATACATACATGCATGCATGCATGCATGCATGTGTGTATGTATATATGTATGATGTTATGATGTATGATGTTATGATGTATGATGTGTGATGTGTGATGTATGCTCGTGACTAACTGCTACCAAATATTAAAGAGGGCAAGTGAGGGAATCGCGGAGAGGGACGGTGCAGGTCACATCGCTGATGGCGCGTTCGATCTCCACCGTCCAAGATGGATAAAAAGCTGACAACGTCTGTCAGAAGGAGCCCGACTCTGCGAAAAGGAGCCCGACTCTGCCACAGGGAGCCCGACTCTGTCAAAAAGGAGCCCCGCTGTCAGACAGCCTATGCAAGAGGGAGCCCGACTCTGTCAGAAGGAGCCCCGCTGTCAGATCACATCAGTAAGAAGGAGCCCGACTCTGTCAAAAGGAGCCCGACTCTGTAGCAACAAACATCAAAAACTCCACAAAATTGTAAGTGTACAACAAATATTTGCCATGAAACTGATCATAAAATTTCTCAACAAAACCTAAAGATTCAAATAACAAGTCTTACATAAAATATTAAAATGTCAAATGTTGACAACCCTAAAATGAAATATGAATATACACGTTACATATTAAGATTATGGCTCATGTCGGGATGATTGCAAGATGCAACCACAATTTTTACAGCATGTAACATTTGAGTCCCTTGAAGTCAAGGTCAAGCCATCACAACGCAAACACCGAACCTTCTCATGGTCAACCAATGGCAATCTCCTCCTAGCCCGACTAGCACCTCTTTGTAGTTTTCCGGAGTGGGATTTGGAAGTGTTTGGGGAGCTGCCAATAAGTTCTTGCGAGATGTCTATTGTTGCACTTCTTTTGGCACCGATTTGTTGGTTGCGACTTATTGATCTACCATCTTCTTTATTGGTTGATTTTGGTGCACCAACGCGATACACCTTCTCAGCCACATCTTCCAATGTTTGTATACCTTCGACAATAGTTGCACGATCGAAGGTTCCTAACCCTTGCTCGAGACATTGAAGTGCTTTCATGACCGTTTGTATTTTGGACTTGAATGATTCAATCTCGGATATTGTGGGGTTTGTCTCCTCTACTTGCTCTACCTCTGCCTCCACTTCTATTTCTGTATTATGGTCCATTCGCATTTGGGTCGCGTGATCTATAAAAGGCAATGAGCCACATAAATGTGGCATATGCCTCTCAATAATCATTCGGATACCTAGTAAATGCTTACATTTACTCACAATGTCTTGGCAATCACAATATGAGCATTGGAGTGAGACATTATACCATAGAGTGGGAGTCGTCATGCTCAAGATTCTAAACCAATATCGGGCCTCGTCGACAATTTCAATTGTGGAAGTATTGTCGACATACCTTTCCAATATTCTCTCCGCTTCTTTAAGTCGGGACCTTTGATCCCTACAATTCGCACGGGGTGCAAACCGACCACTCTCACATATTTCTTGTCGTTGCTTGTACCACTCTATTACCGTTCCTCCTATGCAAGTGCCAGTTTCACTATCCCCGATTAAGACATGCAGAAGGTCGGTAATTGATCGGTTTATTCTTCCCCTCAAGGTAGTATACTTGATAAACTGCCAATGTCTTTCCACAATATTGGTAGTGTCAACGTGTCCATAGTTGAACATTCTACCAAACTTGGGCCAGAGTTTCCTCCACACACATGTCAAGCCACACCATCCTCCTTCTATATATTGCCAAACACCGGGCTTGTCCACATATTCTAACTTTAACTCCTCACACATTGCATTGAATGATGATTCAGTAATGCATTGCATCAGTTGGCACATTCGTTGATAAAGATGGATTCTCTCATTTGCACTTACTTTTGGCAACAAGTTGTCCACCCATGACTTTTTGGCGTGAAACTGACACAACAAAAGTCGACAATGTGTTTGGGACCGTTGCCCATTTACAACAATCCAAGATTGACGGTCTGTTGCAACCACATTAGTTATGGCATTATATGATGTCCAACATTTATCGATCACTATCGCATTTGGCCTCACCATGGGCATCCTTGCGAATATGACTCTCAAACAAGTTTCTAATGCCACTTGCTCATGGTTTGATCCCTTATCAGAACTACAAAGCATGTACCATAATGGGATCCCAATTCCCATGGCGTTGGGGGCAACTGCTGCATATAATGGTAGCCCGAATTGGTTTGTTTTAAATGTCGAGTCGATTGCCCAAGAGTTGTTTAGGGTCAACCGCTCACACATTTCCAACATCCATTGATCTTGAAGTATCAAGATAAATGGTTGTATGGGGGGAGATCCTGGTTCACCAGTCAAGTAGGGTTGAACATGAGCCACTTTCCCAAGATCTCGGAGTGCATAGGCATCTTGCATCATCAAAGCCCAATCAACCTTAGTCATGACACTCCCGATTTTTAACCTATTTGCCATGTTATGGACCTCCTTTGGTATCATAAAGAACCGATAGGTAACAAGCTCTAATGGACTAGCCTTGGACTTATGATATGCTTCCTTACGCATGCTCATTCGTGCCACATGCCTTGCACACCCAACATCAAATAGGTCATCTTTGCAACAACTTATGACATTGGGGTGTACTGGCAAATGGTACACATCCGACCTACTACATGGTACATGACCACTGTGAGGTCCATATATTGAAATGGTAAGTGTCTCAATGTCAACATCATTATTGATTCTAACATCCACATGGAATGTGCACCCACATCGGGGTGTGCACCTGTGTCGTCGAGTGGAATTAGACGCAAGTCGAGATGTCCCAGCACGATGGCAACTATACCTAGTCACACGCATACCCTTCTTGACTCCTTTCCTTAAACGTGTGTGGTACTTGGTTTGCAAATCCGTGAGCGCATCGTCTAATTGGTGGGTTTCTACCTTGATCACTTCTATGGGTAGGGTCTTGTTATATTTGGCCATGCTTGATCCCAAACCTTCTATCGAGTCGACCTTCGATACCGTTTGGCAACCACAACTTGTAATGAGTGCTTTCACGTACTCCGGTGGGATGCCATAATCACGTACATCAGTCGCATAAACTAGCTTTAACTCTTTAAGAGTCTTTGAAAACGTGTGATGGGATGTGTCACCATGTGACGCTAATACTACTTCCCTCCATTTCTCGACGTATAAGACTTGAAGATTAGGTGATGCTTTAAGGTAAATTGCACTCTCAAACCTGAGAATGAGACGACTCTTCATGCGCCTCCATGCATGAAGTGAAAGAGGTGCTCCCCTTGCGACATCACGTAATGCTTCCAATGTTACCTTAACTTGTCCCAATAAATCTTTAATCATCAAATTATACGTACCTCTTGAAAATGCAAAATACCTGGGGGAACAATACATGAAGGGATCGACCGCCTCATCCTCACGATCGGAATCTGATGACTCAAAAGGATCCTCCAATTCGTCCTCGGATGCATTGGATGACCATGACGTATCCTCCAATTCATCTTCTGACATGGCGAAGACACCATGATGCATTGTGCTCTCCATAGCAAATACAATATGATCAAGAATGCCAATGATTGAGGTGAATGAAATCAAATGAATTCAAGTGAATGAATTCAAATAATTCACATGAATGGAGTAGATTAATGATCGAGAATGAGAGTGAATGAAATCAAATGGCCTACAATATGATCAAATGAAATCAAATACAATATGATCAAGAATGCCAATGATTGAGGTGAATGAAGTGAATGAAATCAAATGAATTCAAGTGAATGAATTCAAATAATTCACATGAATGGAGTAGATTAACGATCGAGAATGAGAGTGAATGATATGAGTGCGAGTGATTAATAGACTATTAAGGAAGGGAATGGGTTAATTGGGAATGATGGGAAGACTCTTAGTGCATGCTACTGAATTTGGTGAATTAATTTACTGTAGTCGTTAATATGACTGTTGAGACGCCATCATTACACGTAGTTGGGCACTTCCCTATTACTGTGTCGGGCTCCCTTTTTTAATGAGTCGGGCTCCACATTATCAGTCGGGCTCCCTTTTTACCAGAGTCGGGCTCCCTTTTTAATGAATGGGGCTCCCTTTTTTAATGAACATGAATGAGTCGGGCTCCCTTTTTACCAAAGTCGGGCTCCCTTTTTAATGAGTGGGGCTCCCTTTTTTAATGAACAAGAATGAGTCTGGCTCCACATTAATCAGTCGGGCTCCCTTTTACCAGAGTCGGGCTCCCTTTTTAATGAGTGGGGCTCCCTTTTTTAATGAACAAGAATGAGTCGGGCTCCACATTGATCAGTCGGGCTCCCTTTTTACTAGAGTCGGGCTCCCTTTTTAATGAGTGGGGCTCCCTTTTTTAATGAACATGAATGAGTCGAGCTCCACACTAATCACATTGAGTCTTGTTATGTCTTTGAAGAAGATTGACATCGAGTCTTGTTATGTCTTTGAATAAGATTGACATTGAGTCTTGTTATGTCTTTCGTATTGTTTACAACAAGGACCGAAGCACTCTTTCTATATACTTACTCTTTCTACAACAACATTCTTTGATTACAACACTCTTTCTATATACTTACTCTTTCTTGGCCTTTCTCAAAAACCATTGCCGTGACTACTTGTCAATAAGCTATTAGTTTTATTCTTTTGACACCCAAAACAATTCCAATATACAACCAAAATGATTTTCATATACAACCAAAATGAGATTCATACACAACCAAAATGAGATTCATATACAACCAAAATGCCATTCAAAAATTGATTCATATTCAACCAAGATGAGATTCATATACAACCAAAATGAGATTCAAAAATTGATTCATATTCAACCAATATGAGATTCATATACAACCAAAATGATTTACATTGAGTCATATACAACCAAAATGATTTACATTGAGTCATCTACAACCAAAATGATTTACATTGAGTCATCTACAACCAAAATGAGATTCATATACAACCAAAATGATTTACATTGAGTCATCTACAACCATTGCAATTTACATTGAGTCATCTACAACCAAAATGAGATTCATATACAACCAAAATGATTTACATTGAGTCATATACAACCATTGCAAAATGACTCCACGTAGTCATATGCCCAAAGTCCTTCGTGCCCATTTTGCCATGATTTTCCGAAGGAGCTCCACGTCTTCGAATCCAAACCATTGCTCCTTACCCTACAATTGAAGATGCCATCAACAAAAACAAAAACAAATGCTCAAATTCAAATCTCATAAATACTTACAAATTGATCGGACTCAAATCCTTGAATCAACTCCTCGACCAACATGCGAATAGTTTGCATCACGTAATACCCACAATCGGTCCCATTAGGTTGGGTTGGGATACGCAATTCATGGAATTGCCCGTTGTTGATGATGCAATGGTCATGTGTCCGACTCGAGATATGTCGTATAGCCAAATCACCCAATGTCCGCACCCTGGTAGTCGGATGAATATTTAGTGGATCACAAAATATAATTGGGCTCCTCACCTTGGCATCGAGACCCGTAGGAGTTTGTCGCATCTTCAACCAAAGCACCCAATGCCCTGCGTTCAATATTGGAATGAAGACATAATCCCTTTCAGGAACACGAGTGAGTACGTCTTTGACCTTATCGCCTTGGCCTTCTAGTTGTACCCATAGCGGATCCACAATATGAAACCGCTTGTTGATCTCGGGGGGCAGCGAGTACTCCATCCATAAATGGAAGAGGGTTATCATCCATGTGGATGCCATCTCCCCTACTGTGATCAACGAACATAGTTGTATCTCCGACAAGAAGACTGCTACATCCAGTCGTCGGCATGCCACCTGATACCTGTTTATTAGGCTAGATTAGTAACTACTAAACAAACATGATGTTAACTATTGATATCATGCCCCCAGCATAACAACATACCTGGTGAACTTATTTCTTGCAGAGTTATCCCATGTTTTCGAGATTGTCCCTGGACCAACAAAGACAATCCCAATGTCTGCATCCTCATCTGTGTCAGATGATGTAATGAACTCCAAATTACATGGGTCCACTTCTTTCCTGCGGATTTGGATTTTCGGCCTCCTTGCTTGTTGCATTGTCGATTCTGACAGTTGGTCTTGACCACCATCGATCTCGACATGTGCCTCATCCTTTGGTATGGGAATTCCATGACTCTTACACTACAATTCATACATAAGATTCACACATAATCATAAGTTTTAAACTCACATAAGATGCACACAAAATCATAAACCATACTTACATAATCTTTAGACGCATCCGCAATCTTCAACCTCACTTTTGCCATCCTATGCTCCTTTCCCTCGTCATACCTGGCCATTTGTTGGCTAACGAATTGAGCAATGAAATCAGCCTCCTTGCATGTTCGAAGTGAGTCCGGAGTGGCTTTGAAGATTTTTATTGCTCTTGTCCTCAACTTCCTCATGTGTGATTGGCGTGATCTATTATACTTGAGCTCCGGATCCAAAAAACGATTTATTGATCGTTGTCTTTCGTATTCGCTGAAGAATGATGTGGCTGTACTCCTCATGGAGGTCGATTGCTCTTCTTCGTCTATCTTTAGCCCCCGAGGCAGTATTACATGGATGCCATGTGCCTTCTGTAAATGGGCCTCCATGTCCGCTTTTTTTCGAAACCATCTCCCCTCTTTTCTACACGAATCTCCCACAATACAGGTGCGACATTTGATACCTGTTGAGTCTCTTCCACACTTGAAGAGGGACATAGGGTCCACTACAACAATGGTGTCACATTTGCATTAGAAAAACCCAAAATATGCTTACATCAATAATGATTATAAGAATGGACATAAACTCACCATTTACTTTGATATCTTCAACACCTGGACCCACGTCATGCATGGGGTTCGTATCCATGCTCGAGTCTTGAGTAATGATGTTTTCAGCCTCCGTATCATTGGATTTGGGGCACCTAACACCCTTTCTTACATAAACCCTAAACCAACATTCAAGTTAGCACACAAACATTATTATTTATACACAATATAAAGTAGAGAAATGATTCATGCCATACCTCCCTTCATAGGGTATTGTTTCACCCCAATCTGCATCAAAGTCTATGAAGATCTTGGACCGACTAGCCATCTGTACAAAACATTTTTAGAAAGGCATTCATTACATTACTATTATTTAGGGAGAAAAAACGCAAAGAATGTATACAAAATTTTAGATTTGACATTCAAATGTGGGCATAAAAAAGAGCCCAATACTGCATGAATCACATGGGCAAATTCAAGCATTCAAATGTTGGCATTTAAATGACATTCAAATGTTGGCATTTAAATGACATTCAAATGTTGGCAAAATCAAAATCATACATGTATTCAATCATACACAGCCCATGGGAGATCTTAAATGCACACATACATGTATTAAATCACAGCCTATAGAAGATCTTAAATACACACAAACATGTATTCAATCATACACATGCACACACATTCGCAGCCCATGGAAGATCTAAAATACACAAATACATGTATTCAATCATACACATGTATACACACACATTCCCAAATAAATGTATTCATCATACAACAAACACACACATTCACAGCCCAAAGAAGATCTTAAATACACACATACATGTATTCAACCATCACACACACAAATGTATTCAATCATACACATGTATACACACACATTCCCAAATAAATGTATTCAATCATACAACAAACACACACATTCACAGCCCAAAGAAGATCTTAAATACACACATACATGTATTCAACCATCACACACACAAATGTATTCAATCATACACACATACATGTATTCAATCATACACACACAGAAATGTATTCAATCATACACATGTATACACGCACATTCCCAAATAAATGTATTCAATCATACAACAAACACACACATTCACAGCCCAAAGAAGATCTTAAATACACACATACATGTAACCCTAAACCCATCACACACAGAAATGTATTCAATCATACACACACAGAAATGTATTCAATCATACACACACAGAAATGTATTCAATCATACACACACATACATGTATTTAATCATACACATACACACACAAATGTATTGAATCATACACACATACATGTATTTAATCATACACACATTTATGGTACCTATTAGAAGCAACCCTAAACCTAATAGAAAGAATATGATACCTAATAAAAACCAAAACCTAATAGAAGGAATATGATGCCTACCTCTGGACTGCAGGTGCTCGCAGTGCCT
>NW_028230941.1:0-22197 GCF_043228905.1 Azolla caroliniana | reverse complement strand
AGAGATAGCAGCCGTGAGCGACGAGAGGGTGACGAACGCCGCCACCGCATGTCTCGACGACAAGAGGACGAACGTCAACAACGTCGCCAATTCAAGGCCGATGACGAGGAAAGAGCTCTAGGCGTCGCCGCCTCCCGCCTACTCCAACAGTGCGATCTTCGCCCTCGTGCTTGTATTCGTCGCTTCTAAATAGTACATAAACCTTGTTCAAATTATTCTCGTGGTCTCTCTCTAATTTCTCGTAAGTGTTTACGAACAAGTGCGTCTCCCCAATCGCGCATTACACCCACACGAACGTAAACACGAGCACCAACGTCCCTCCAACACGAACGTAAACACGAGCACCAACGCATAGAATTTGCCTATAGGGACCGCAAACCACCCAAACGGAAAAGAAAACATCAAAGCAGGACACCCATACCGCACACGCCACGGCAACGGCTAAGGCTAAGGTCAACTTGTACACGCGGCGAATGTGAACTTGCTTCCACACTTGCCCGATAGGACACTCCTAGTGTGGTAGTCCGGTTAGCTTTCCTTGTCGTCGTCGTTACCAACCCCTCGTCCGTCCGAACGAGCGAGTACGGACACCGGTCTATCTACGTTCATCGATGTAGCACACTCGGGAGCCACCACTCGTCCCGCAGTAGCCTCCGCGTGCTTAGTGTCTCGGCACTAGCGCGTTCTAGTTTAATGTGCACGTGCCCGCACACCCCTACGCGCACGCGCGAGTGCGCACATTTACCTATGTATGTATAAATGTTATGTTGCTCGACAAGCTCTCGCGCGAGGAGGAGGAGTACCCGCTACAGGTTGCGCCCAGATTGTCTGGTGACAATACGACACCTAGGACTAGCCTAGACGTGTGGGAGGGTGGACTAGTTGGTATGGGTCTTGGGCAAGAGTTGTACGCAGGACACACACGTTATGGTAATGGGAGTGGTGAGTGACATGCATGTGCTCTGATTGCATGGCCATGTGTATATATTAAAGGTGGAGGGAGCAATGTCAATACAATCCATTAGGAGACAAGCACCGGGATCATAAGGACAATCGCAATGGCAAAGCTTACTTCCGTATTCCTCATGGCCGTGATCATGCTCGCCGCGTGTACCGCGGCCAATGCTAGGTCTGTAGGGCGGGACCGTGAAGAGGAGCGACGCGATCGACGTCGTGAGGGAGACATTGACGAGGAGAGGCGCGATCGACGCCGAGAGGGGGAGTGCGAGCGACGTCGTGAGGGGTTCCTTGAGGAGGGGCGCCGCTACAGAGACAACAAGAGAGACTCCGAAGAGGAAAGGGAACGTCGTAGCCGTGGTCGCGATGAGCCACGTGACGAGGAACTGAGGCGAGAGTGCGGTGATTTCATCGACAAGCAGATCCGAGAGCTACAAGAGCGCTCCGAAAGAGAGGAAGGTGAACAAGGACGTCGCTCCCCATGGATCGAAAACACTCGATACTCAAGACCCTCGGAACGGTGCTGCAGGAACGTCGAACGAATCCCCGCCGAAGATCGATGCGATCGCCTACGTGATGCCTTGTATGCTGACGAGGAGGAACGACGCAATGATGAAGGCCGACGCCATGGCCAACAATCAAGGGAACACCGTAGCTGGGAGGAAGAGGACGAGGAGCGCGAGAGAGATAGCAGCCGTGAGCGACGAGAGGGTGACGAACGCCGCCACCGCATGTCTCGACGACAAGAGGACGAACGTCAACAACGTCGCCAATTCAAGGCCGATGACGAGGAAAGAGCTCTAGGCGTCGCCGCCTCCCGCCTACTCCAACAGTGCGATCTTCGCCCTCGTGCTTGTATTCGTCGCTTCTAAATAGTACATAAACCTTGTTCAAATTATTCTCGTGGTCTCTCTCTAATTTCTCGTAAGTGTTTACGAACAAGTGCGTCTCCCCAATCGCGCATTACACCCACACGAACGTAAACACGAGCACCAACGTCCCTCCAACACGAACGTAAACACGAGCACCAACGCATAGAATTTGCCTATAGGGACCGCAAACCACCCAAACGGAAAAGAAAACATCAAAGCAGGACACCCATACCGCACACGCCACGGCAACGGCTAAGGCTAAGGTCAACTTGTACACGCGGCGAATGTGAACTTGCTTCCACACTTGCCCGATAGGACACTCCTAGTGTGGTAGTCCGGTTAGCTTTCCTTGTCGTCGTCGTTACCAACCCCTCGTCCGTCCGAACGAGCGAGTACGGACACCGGTCTATCTACGTTCATCGATGTAGCACACTCGGGAGCCACCACTCGTCCCGCAGTAGCCTCCGCGTGCTTAGTGTCTCGGCACTAGCGCGTTCTAGTTTAATGTGCACGTGCCCGCACACCCCTACGCGCACGCGCGAGTGCGCACATTTACCTATGTATGTATAAATGTTATGTTGCTCGACAAGCTCTCGCGCGAGGAGGAGGAGTACCCGCTACAGGTTGCGCCCAGATTGTCTGGTGACAATACGACACCTAGGACTAGCCTAGACGTGTGGGAGGGTGGACTAGTTGGTATGGGTCTTGGGCAAGAGTTGTACGCAGGACACACACGTTATGGTAATGGGAGTGGTGAGTGACATGCATGTGCTCTGATTGCATGGCCATGTGTATATATTAAAGGTGGAGGGAGCAATGTCAATACAATCCATTAGGAGACAAGCACCGGGATCATAAGGACAATCGCAATGGCAAAGCTTACTTCCGTATTCCTCATGGCCGTGATCATGCTCGCCGCGTGTACCGCGGCCAATGCTAGGTCTGTAGGGCGGGACCGTGAAGAGGAGCGACGCGATCGACGTCGTGAGGGAGACATTGACGAGGAGAGGCGCGATCGACGCCGAGAGGGGGAGTGCGAGCGACGTCGTGAGGGGTTCCTTGAGGAGGGGCGCCGCTACAGAGACAACAAGAGAGACTCCGAAGAGGAAAGGGAACGTCGTAGCCGTGGTCGCGATGAGCCACGTGACGAGGAACTGAGGCGAGAGTGCGGTGATTTCATCGACAAGCAGATCCGAGAGCTACAAGAGCGCTCCGAAAGAGAGGAAGGTGAACAAGGACGTCGCTCCCCATGGATCGAAAACACTCGATACTCAAGACCCTCGGAACGGTGCTGCAGGAACGTCGAACGAATCCCCGCCGAAGATCGATGCGATCGCCTACGTGATGCCTTGTATGCTGACGAGGAGGAACGACGCAATGATGAAGGCCGACGCCATGGCCAACAATCAAGGGAACACCGTAGCTGGGAGGAAGAGGACGAGGAGCGCGAGAGAGATAGCAGCCGTGAGCGACGAGAGGGTGACGAACGCCGCCACCGCATGTCTCGACGACAAGAGGACGAACGTCAACAACGTCGCCAATTCAAGGCCGATGACGAGGAAAGAGCTCTAGGCGTCGCCGCCTCCCGCCTACTCCAACAGTGCGATCTTCGCCCTCGTGCTTGTATTCGTCGCTTCTAAATAGTACATAAACCTTGTTCAAATTATTCTCGTGGTCTCTCTCTAATTTCTCGTAAGTGTTTACGAACAAGTGCGTCTCCCCAATCGCGCATTACACCCACACGAACGTAAACACGAGCACCAACGTCCCTCCAACACGAACGTAAACACGAGCACCAACGCATAGAATTTGCCTATAGGGACCGCAAACCACCCAAACGGAAAAGAAAACATCAAAGCAGGACACCCATACCGCACACGCCACGGCAACGGCTAAGGCTAAGGTCAACTTGTACACGCGGCGAATGTGAACTTGCTTCCACACTTGCCCGATAGGACACTCCTAGTGTGGTAGTCCGGTTAGCTTTCCTTGTCGTCGTCGTTACCAACCCCTCGTCCGTCCGAACGAGCGAGTACGGACACCGGTCTATCTACGTTCATCGATGTAGCACACTCGGGAGCCACCACTCGTCCCGCAGTAGCCTCCGCGTGCTTAGTGTCTCGGCACTAGCGCGTTCTAGTTTAATGTGCACGTGCCCGCACACCCCTACGCGCACGCGCGAGTGCGCACATTTACCTATGTATGTATAAATGTTATGTTGCTCGACAAGCTCTCGCGCGAGGAGGAGGAGTACCCGCTACAGGTTGCGCCCAGATTGTCTGGTGACAATACGACACCTAGGACTAGCCTAGACGTGTGGGAGGGTGGACTAGTTGGTATGGGTCTTGGGCAAGAGTTGTACGCAGGACACACACGTTATGGTAATGGGAGTGGTGAGTGACATGCATGTGCTCTGATTGCATGGCCATGTGTATATATTAAAGGTGGAGGGAGCAATGTCAATACAATCCATTAGGAGACAAGCACCGGGATCATAAGGACAATCGCAATGGCAAAGCTTACTTCCGTATTCCTCATGGCCGTGATCATGCTCGCCGCGTGTACCGCGGCCAATGCTAGGTCTGTAGGGCGGGACCGTGAAGAGGAGCGACGCGATCGACGTCGTGAGGGAGACATTGACGAGGAGAGGCGCGATCGACGCCGAGAGGGGGAGTGCGAGCGACGTCGTGAGGGGTTCCTTGAGGAGGGGCGCCGCTACAGAGACAACAAGAGAGACTCCGAAGAGGAAAGGGAACGTCGTAGCCGTGGTCGCGATGAGCCACGTGACGAGGAACTGAGGCGAGAGTGCGGTGATTTCATCGACAAGCAGATCCGAGAGCTACAAGAGCGCTCCGAAAGAGAGGAAGGTGAACAAGGACGTCGCTCCCCATGGATCGAAAACACTCGATACTCAAGACCCTCGGAACGGTGCTGCAGGAACGTCGAACGAATCCCCGCCGAAGATCGATGCGATCGCCTACGTGATGCCTTGTATGCTGACGAGGAGGAACGACGCAATGATGAAGGCCGACGCCATGGCCAACAATCAAGGGAACACCGTAGCTGGGAGGAAGAGGACGAGGAGCGCGAGAGAGATAGCAGCCGTGAGCGACGAGAGGGTGACGAACGCCGCCACCGCATGTCTCGACGACAAGAGGACGAACGTCAACAACGTCGCCAATTCAAGGCCGATGACGAGGAAAGAGCTCTAGGCGTCGCCGCCTCCCGCCTACTCCAACAGTGCGATCTTCGCCCTCGTGCTTGTATTCGTCGCTTCTAAATAGTACATAAACCTTGTTCAAATTATTCTCGTGGTCTCTCTCTAATTTCTCGTAAGTGTTTACGAACAAGTGCGTCTCCCCAATCGCGCATTACACCCACACGAACGTAAACACGAGCACCAACGTCCCTCCAACACGAACGTAAACACGAGCACCAACGCATAGAATTTGCCTATAGGGACCGCAAACCACCCAAACGGAAAAAAAAACATCAAAGCAGGACACCCATACCGCACACGCCACGGCAACGGCTAAGGCTAAGGTCAACTTGTACACACGGCGAATGTGAACTTGCTTCCACACTTGCCCGATAGGACACTCCTAGTGTGGTAGTCCGGTTAGCTTTCCTTGTCGTCGTCGTTACCAACCCCTCGTCCGTCCGAACGAGCGAGTACGGACACCGGTCTATCTACGTTCATCGATGTAGCACACTCGGGAGCCACCACTCGTCCCGCAGTAGCCTCCGCGTGCTTAGTGTCTCGGCACTAGCGCGTTCTAGTTTAATGTGCACGTGCCCGCACACCCCTACGCGCACGCGCGAGTGCGCACATTTACCTATGTATGTATAAATGTTATGTTGCTCGACAAGCTCTCGCGCGAGGAGGAGGAGTACCCGCTACAGGTTGCGCCCAGATTGTCTGGTGACAATACGACACCTAGGACTAGCCTAGACGTGTGGGAGGGTGGACTAGTTGGTATGGGTCTTGGGCAAGAGTTGTACGCAGGACACACACGTTATGGTAATGGGAGTGGTGAGTGACATGCATGTGCTCTGATTGCATGGCCATGTGTATATATTAAAGGTGGAGGGAGCAATGTCAATACAATCCATTAGGAGACAAGCACCGGGATCATAAGGACAATCGCAATGGCAAAGCTTACTTCCGTATTCCTCATGGCCGTGATCATGCTCGCCGCGTGTACCGCGGCCAATGCTAGGTCTGTAGGGCGGGACCGTGAAGAGGAGCGACGCGATCGACGTCGTGAGGGAGACATTGACGAGGAGAGGCGCGATCGACGCCGAGAGGGGGAGTGCGAGCGACGTCGTGAGGGGTTCCTTGAGGAGGGGCGCCGCTACAGAGACAACAAGAGAGACTCCGAAGAGGAAAGGGAACGTCGTAGCCGTGGTCGCGATGAGCCACGTGACGAGGAACTGAGGCGAGAGTGCGGTGATTTCATCGACAAGCAGATCCGAGAGCTACAAGAGCGCTCCGAAAGAGAGGAAGGTGAACAAGGACGTCGCTCCCCATGGATCGAAAACACTCGATACTCAAGACCCTCGGAACGGTGCTGCAGGAACGTCGAACGAATCCCCGCCGAAGATCGATGCGATCGCCTACGTGATGCCTTGTATGCTGACGAGGAGGAACGACGCAATGATGAAGGCCGACGCCATGGCCAACAATCAAGGGAACACCGTAGCTGGGAGGAAGAGGACGAGGAGCGCGAGAGAGATAGCAGCCGTGAGCGACGAGAGGGTGACGAACGCCGCCACCGCATGTCTCGACGACAAGAGGACGAACGTCAACAACGTCGCCAATTCAAGGCCGATGACGAGGAAAGAGCTCTAGGCGTCGCCGCCTCCCGCCTACTCCAACAGTGCGATCTTCGCCCTCGTGCTTGTATTCGTCGCTTCTAAATAGTACATAAACCTTGTTCAAATTATTCTCGTGGTCTCTCTCTAATTTCTCGTAAGTGTTTACGAACAAGTGCGTCTCCCCAATCGCGCATTACACCCACACGAACGTAAACACGAGCACCAACGTCCCTCCAACACGAACGTAAACACGAGCACCAACGCATAGAATTTGCCTATAGGGACCGCAAACCACCCAAACGGAAAAGAAAACATCAAAGCAGGACACCCATACCGCACACGCCACGGCAACGGCTAAGGCTAAGGTCAACTTGTACACGCGGCGAATGTGAACTTGCTTCCACACTTGCCCGATAGGACACTCCTAGTGTGGTAGTCCGGTTAGCTTTCCTTGTCGTCGTCGTTACCAACCCCTCGTCCGTCCGAACGAGCGAGTACGGACACCGGTCTATCTACGTTCATCGATGTAGCACACTCGGGAGCCACCACTCGTCCCGCAGTAGCCTCCGCGTGCTTAGTGTCTCGGCACTAGCGCGTTCTAGTTTAATGTGCACGTGCCCGCACACCCCTACGCGCACGCGCGAGTGCGCACATTTACCTATGTATGTATAAATGTTATGTTGCTCGACAAGCTCTCGCGCGAGGAGGAGGAGTACCCGCTACAGGTTGCGCCCAGATTGTCTGGTGACAATACGACACCTAGGACTAGCCTAGACGTGTGGGAGGGTGGACTAGTTGGTATGGGTCTTGGGCAAGAGTTGTACGCAGGACACACACGTTATGGTAATGGGAGTGGTGAGTGACATGCATGTGCTCTGATTGCATGGCCATGTGTATATATTAAAGGTGGAGGGAGCAATGTCAATACAATCCATTAGGAGACAAGCACCGGGATCATAAGGACAATCGCAATGGCAAAGCTTACTTCCGTATTCCTCATGGCCGTGATCATGCTCGCCGCGTGTACCGCGGCCAATGCTAGGTCTGTAGGGCGGGACCGTGAAGAGGAGCGACGCGATCGACGTCGTGAGGGAGACATTGACGAGGAGAGGCGCGATCGACGCCGAGAGGGGGAGTGCGAGCGACGTCGTGAGGGGTTCCTTGAGGAGGGGCGCCGCTACAGAGACAACAAGAGAGACTCCGAAGAGGAAAGGGAACGTCGTAGCCGTGGTCGCGATGAGCCACGTGACGAGGAACTGAGGCGAGAGTGCGGTGATTTCATCGACAAGCAGATCCGAGAGCTACAAGAGCGCTCCGAAAGAGAGGAAGGTGAACAAGGACGTCGCTCCCCATGGATCGAAAACACTCGATACTCAAGACCCTCGGAACGGTGCTGCAGGAACGTCGAACGAATCCCCGCCGAAGATCGATGCGATCGCCTACGTGATGCCTTGTATGCTGACGAGGAGGAACGACGCAATGATGAAGGCCGACGCCATGGCCAACAATCAAGGGAACACCGTAGCTGGGAGGAAGAGGACGAGGAGCGCGAGAGAGATAGCAGCCGTGAGCGACGAGAGGGTGACGAACGCCGCCACCGCATGTCTCGACGACAAGAGGACGAACGTCAACAACGTCGCCAATTCAAGGCCGATGACGAGGAAAGAGCTCTAGGCGTCGCCGCCTCCCGCCTACTCCAACAGTGCGATCTTCGCCCTCGTGCTTGTATTCGTCGCTTCTAAATAGTACATAAACCTTGTTCAAATTATTCTCGTGGTCTCTCTCTAATTTCTCGTAAGTGTTTACGAACAAGTGCGTCTCCCCAATCGCGCATTACACCCACACGAACGTAAACACGAGCACCAACGTCCCTCCAACACGAACGTAAACACGAGCACCAACGCATAGAATTTGCCTATAGGGACCGCAAACCACCCAAACGGAAAAGAAAACATCAAAGCAGGACACCCATACCGCACACGCCACGGCAACGGCTAAGGCTAAGGTCAACTTGTACACGCGGCGAATGTGAACTTGCTTCCACACTTGCCCGATAGGACACTCCTAGTGTGGTAGTCCGGTTAGCTTTCCTTGTCGTCGTCGTTACCAACCCCTCGTCCGTCCGAACGAGCGAGTACGGACACCGGTCTATCTACGTTCATCGATGTAGCACACTCGGGAGCCACCACTCGTCCCGCAGTAGCCTCCGCGTGCTTAGTGTCTCGGCACTAGCGCGTTCTAGTTTAATGTGCACGTGCCCGCACACCCCTACGCGCACGCGCGAGTGCGCACATTTACCTATGTATGTATAAATGTTATGTTGCTCGACAAGCTCTCGCGCGAGGAGGAGGAGTACCCGCTACAGGTTGCGCCCAGATTGTCTGGTGACAATACGACACCTAGGACTAGCCTAGACGTGTGGGAGGGTGGACTAGTTGGTATGGGTCTTGGGCAAGAGTTGTACGCAGGACACACACGTTATGGTAATGGGAGTGGTGAGTGACATGCATGTGCTCTGATTGCATGGCCATGTGTATATATTAAAGGTGGAGGGAGCAATGTCAATACAATCCATTAGGAGACAAGCACCGGGATCATAAGGACAATCGCAATGGCAAAGCTTACTTCCGTATTCCTCATGGCCGTGATCATGCTCGCCGCGTGTACCGCGGCCAATGCTAGGTCTGTAGGGCGGGACCGTGAAGAGGAGCGACGCGATCGACGTCGTGAGGGAGACATTGACGAGGAGAGGCGCGATCGACGCCGAGAGGGGGAGTGCGAGCGACGTCGTGAGGGGTTCCTTGAGGAGGGGCGCCGCTACAGAGACAACAAGAGAGACTCCGAAGAGGAAAGGGAACGTCGTAGCCGTGGTCGCGATGAGCCACGTGACGAGGAACTGAGGCGAGAGTGCGGTGATTTCATCGACAAGCAGATCCGAGAGCTACAAGAGCGCTCCGAAAGAGAGGAAGGTGAACAAGGACGTCGCTCCCCATGGATCGAAAACACTCGATACTCAAGACCCTCGGAACGGTGCTGCAGGAACGTCGAACGAATCCCCGCCGAAGATCGATGCGATCGCCTACGTGATGCCTTGTATGCTGACGAGGAGGAACGACGCAATGATGAAGGCCGACGCCATGGCCAACAATCAAGGGAACACCGTAGCTGGGAGGAAGAGGACGAGGAGCGCGAGAGAGATAGCAGCCGTGAGCGACGAGAGGGTGACGAACGCCGCCACCGCATGTCTCGACGACAAGAGGACGAACGTCAACAACGTCGCCAATTCAAGGCCGATGACGAGGAAAGAGCTCTAGGCGTCGCCGCCTCCCGCCTACTCCAACAGTGCGATCTTCGCCCTCGTGCTTGTATTCGTCGCTTCTAAATAGTACATAAACCTTGTTCAAATTATTCTCGTGGTCTCTCTCTAATTTCTCGTAAGTGTTTACGAACAAGTGCGTCTCCCCAATCGCGCATTACACCCACACGAACGTAAACACGAGCACCAACGTCCCTCCAACACGAACGTAAACACGAGCACCAACGCATAGAATTTGCCTATAGGGACCGCAAACCACCCAAACGGAAAAGAAAACATCAAAGCAGGACACCCATACCGCACACGCCACGGCAACGGCTAAGGCTAAGGTCAACTTGTACACGCGGCGAATGTGAACTTGCTTCCACACTTGCCCGATAGGACACTCCTAGTGTGGTAGTCCGGTTAGCTTTCCTTGTCGTCGTCGTTACCAACCCCTCGTCCGTCCGAACGAGCGAGTACGGACACCGGTCTATCTACGTTCATCGATGTAGCACACTCGGGAGCCACCACTCGTCCCGCAGTAGCCTCCGCGTGCTTAGTGTCTCGGCACTAGCGCGTTCTAGTTTAATGTGCACGTGCCCGCACACCCCTACGCGCACGCGCGAGTGCGCACATTTACCTAGTATGTATAAAATGTTATGTTGCTCGACAAGCTCTCGCGCGAGGAGGAGGAGTACCCGCTACAGGTTGCGCCCAGATTGTCTGGTGACAATACGACACCTAGGACTAGCCTAGACGTGTGGGAGGGTGGACTAGTTGGTATGGGTCTTGGGCAAGAGTTGTACGCAGGACACACACGTTATGGTAATGGGAGTGGTGAGTGACATGCATGTGCTCTGATTGCATGGCCATGTGTATATATTAAAGGTGGAGGGAGCAATGTCAATACAATCCATTAGGAGACAAGCACCGGGATCATAAGGACAATCGCAATGGCAAAGCTTACTTCCGTATTCCTCATGGCCGTGATCATGCTCGCCGCGTGTACCGCGGCCAATGCTAGGTCTGTAGGGCGGGACCGTGAAGAGGAGCGACGCGATCGACGTCGTGAGGGAGACATTGACGAGGAGAGGCGCGATCGACGCCGAGAGGGGGAGTGCGAGCGACGTCGTGAGGGGTTCCTTGAGGAGGGGCGCCGCTACAGAGACAACAAGAGAGACTCCGAAGAGGAAAGGGAACGTCGTAGCCGTGGTCGCGATGAGCCACGTGACGAGGAACTGAGGCGAGAGTGCGGTGATTTCATCGACAAGCAGATCCGAGAGCTACAAGAGCGCTCCGAAAGAGAGGAAGGTGAACAAGGACGTCGCTCCCCATGGATCGAAAACACTCGATACTCAAGACCCTCGGAACGGTGCTGCAGGAACGTCGAACGAATCCCCGCCGAAGATCGATGCGATCGCCTACGTGATGCCTTGTATGCTGACGAGGAGGAACGACGCAATGATGAAGGCCGACGCCATGGCCAACAATCAAGGGAACACCGTAGCTGGGAGGAAGAGGACGAGGAGCGCGAGAGAGATAGCAGCCGTGAGCGACGAGAGGGTGACGAACGCCGCCACCGCATGTCTCGACGACAAGAGGACGAACGTCAACAACGTCGCCAATTCAAGGCCGATGACGAGGAAAGAGCTCTAGGCGTCGCCGCCTCCCGCCTACTCCAACAGTGCGATCTTCGCCCTCGTGCTTGTATTCGTCGCTTCTAAATAGTACATAAACCTTGTTCAAATTATTCTCGTGGTCTCTCTCTAATTTCTCGTAAGTGTTTACGAACAAGTGCGTCTCCCCAATCGCGCATTACACCCACACGAACGTAAACACGAGCACCAACGTCCCTCCAACACGAACGTAAACACGAGCACCAACGCATAGAATTTGCCTATAGGGACCGCAAACCACCCAAACGGAAAAGAAAACATCAAAGCAGGACACCCATACCGCACACGCCACGGCAACGGCTAAGGCTAAGGTCAACTTGTACACGCGGCGAATGTGAACTTGCTTCCACACTTGCCCGATAGGACACTCCTAGTGTGGTAGTCCGGTTAGCTTTCCTTGTCGTCGTCGTTACCAACCCCTCGTCCGTCCGAACGAGCGAGTACGGACACCGGTCTATCTACGTTCATCGATGTAGCACACTCGGGAGCCACCACTCGTCCCGCAGTAGCCTCCGCGTGCTTAGTGTCTCGGCACTAGCGCGTTCTAGTTTAATGTGCACGTGCCCGCACACCCCTACGCGCACGCGCGAGTGCGCACATTTACCTATGTATGTATAAATGTTATGTTGCTCGACAAGCTCTCGCGCGAGGAGGAGGAGTACCCGCTACAGGTTGCGCCCAGATTGTCTGGTGACAATACGACACCTAGGACTAGCCTAGACGTGTGGGAGGGTGGACTAGTTGGTATGGGTCTTGGGCAAGAGTTGTACGCAGGACACACACGTTATGGTAATGGGAGTGGTGAGTGACATGCATGTGCTCTGATTGCATGGCCATGTGTATATATTAAAGGTGGAGGGAGCAATGTCAATACAATCCATTAGGAGACAAGCACCGGGATCATAAGGACAATCGCAATGGCAAAGCTTACTTCCGTATTCCTCATGGCCGTGATCATGCTCGCCGCGTGTACCGCGGCCAATGCTAGGTCTGTAGGGCGGGACCGTGAAGAGGAGCGACGCGATCGACGTCGTGAGGGAGACATTGACGAGGAGAGGCGCGATCGACGCCGAGAGGGGGAGTGCGAGCGACGTCGTGAGGGGTTCCTTGAGGAGGGGCGCCGCTACAGAGACAACAAGAGAGACTCCGAAGAGGAAAGGGAACGTCGTAGCCGTGGTCGCGATGAGCCACGTGACGAGGAACTGAGGCGAGAGTGCGGTGATTTCATCGACAAGCAGATCCGAGAGCTACAAGAGCGCTCCGAAAGAGAGGAAGGTGAACAAGGACGTCGCTCCCCATGGATCGAAAACACTCGATACTCAAGACCCTCGGAACGGTGCTGCAGGAACGTCGAACGAATCCCCGCCGAAGATCGATGCGATCGCCTACGTGATGCCTTGTATGCTGACGAGGAGGAACGACGCAATGATGAAGGCCGACGCCATGGCCAACAATCAAGGGAACACCGTAGCTGGGAGGAAGAGGACGAGGAGCGCGAGAGAGATAGCAGCCGTGAGCGACGAGAGGGTGACGAACGCCGCCACCGCATGTCTCGACGACAAGAGGACGAACGTCAACAACGTCGCCAATTCAAGGCCGATGACGAGGAAAGAGCTCTAGGCGTCGCCGCCTCCCGCCTACTCCAACAGTGCGATCTTCGCCCTCGTGCTTGTATTCGTCGCTTCTAAATAGTACATAAACCTTGTTCAAATTATTCTCGTGGTCTCTCTCTAATTTCTCGTAAGTGTTTACGAACAAGTGCGTCTCCCCAATCGCGCATTACACCCACACGAACGTAAACACGAGCACCAACGTCCCTCCAACACGAACGTAAACACGAGCACCAACGCATAGAATTTGCCTATAGGGACCGCAAACCACCCAAACGGAAAAGAAAACATCAAAGCAGGACACCCATACCGCACACGCCACGGCAACGGCTAAGGCTAAGGTCAACTTGTACACGCGGCGAATGTGAACTTGCTTCCACACTTGCCCGATAGGACACTCCTAGTGTGGTAGTCCGGTTAGCTTTCCTTGTCGTCGTCGTTACCAACCCCTCGTCCGTCCGAACGAGCGAGTACGGACACCGGTCTATCTACGTTCATCGATGTAGCACACTCGGGAGCCACCACTCGTCCCGCAGTAGCCTCCGCGTGCTTAGTGTCTCGGCACTAGCGCGTTCTAGTTTAATGTGCACGTGCCCGCACACCCCTACGCGCACGCGCGAGTGCGCACATTTACCTATGTATGTATAAATGTTATGTTGCTCGACAAGCTCTCGCGCGAGGAGGAGGAGTACCCGCTACAGGTTGCGCCCAGATTGTCTGGTGACAATACGACACCTAGGACTAGCCTAGACGTGTGGGAGGGTGGACTAGTTGGTATGGGTCTTGGGCAAGAGTTGTACGCAGGACACACACGTTATGGTAATGGGAGTGGTGAGTGACATGCATGTGCTCTGATTGCATGGCCATGTGTATATATTAAAGGTGGAGGGAGCAATGTCAATACAATCCATTAGGAGACAAGCACCGGGATCATAAGGACAATCGCAATGGCAAAGCTTACTTCCGTATTCCTCATGGCCGTGATCATGCTCGCCGCGTGTACCGCGGCCAATGCTAGGTCTGTAGGGCGGGACCGTGAAGAGGAGCGACGCGATCGACGTCGTGAGGGAGACATTGACGAGGAGAGGCGCGATCGACGCCGAGAGGGGGAGTGCGAGCGACGTCGTGAGGGGTTCCTTGAGGAGGGGCGCCGCTACAGAGACAACAAGAGAGACTCCGAAGAGGAAAGGGAACGTCGTAGCCGTGGTCGCGATGAGCCACGTGACGAGGAACTGAGGCGAGAGTGCGGTGATTTCATCGACAAGCAGATCCGAGAGCTACAAGAGCGCTCCGAAAGAGAGGAAGGTGAACAAGGACGTCGCTCCCCATGGATCGAAAACACTCGATACTCAAGACCCTCGGAACGGTGCTGCAGGAACGTCGAACGAATCCCCGCCGAAGATCGATGCGATCGCCTACGTGATGCCTTGTATGCTGACGAGGAGGAACGACGCAATGATGAAGGCCGACGCCATGGCCAACAATCAAGGGAACACCGTAGCTGGGAGGAAGAGGACGAGGAGCGCGAGAGAGATAGCAGCCGTGAGCGACGAGAGGGTGACGAACGCCGCCACCGCATGTCTCGACGACAAGAGGACGAACGTCAACAACGTCGCCAATTCAAGGCCGATGACGAGGAAAGAGCTCTAGGCGTCGCCGCCTCCCGCCTACTCCAACAGTGCGATCTTCGCCCTCGTGCTTGTATTCGTCGCTTCTAAATAGTACATAAACCTTGTTCAAATTATTCTCGTGGTCTCTCTCTAATTTCTCGTAAGTGTTTACGAACAAGTGCGTCTCCCCAATCGCGCATTACACCCACACGAACGTAAACACGAGCACCAACGTCCCTCCAACACGAACGTAAACACGAGCACCAACGCATAGAATTTGCCTATAGGGACCGCAAACCACCCAAACGGAAAAGAAAACATCAAAGCAGGAAACCCATACCGCACACGCCACGGCAACGGCTAAGGCTAAGGTCAACTTGTACACGCGGCGAATGTGAACTTGCTTCCACACTTGCCCGATAGGACACTCCTAGTGTGGTAGTCCGGTTAGCTTTCCTTGTCGTCGTCGTTACCAACCCCTCGTCCGTCCGAACGAGCGAGTACGGACACCGGTCTATCTACGTTCATCGATGTAGCACACTCGGGAGCCACCACTCGTCCCGCAGTAGCCTCCGCGTGCTTAGTGTCTCGGCACTAGCGCGTTCTAGTTTAATGTGCACGTGCCCGCACACCCCTACGCGCACGCGCGAGTGCGCACATTTACCTATGTATGTATAAATGTTATGTTGCTCGACAAGCTCTCGCGCGAGGAGGAGGAGTACCCGCTACAGGTTGCGCCCAGATTGTCTGGTGACAATACGACACCTAGGACTAGCCTAGACGTGTGGGAGGGTGGACTAGTTGGTATGGGTCTTGGGCAAGAGTTGTACGCAGGACACACACGTTATGGTAATGGGAGTGGTGAGTGACATGCATGTGCTCTGATTGCATGGCCATGTGTATATATTAAAGGTGGAGGGAGCAATGTCAATACAATCCATTAGGAGACAAGCACCGGGATCATAAGGACAATCGCAATGGCAAAGCTTACTTCCGTATTCCTCATGGCCGTGATCATGCTCGCCGCGTGTACCGCGGCCAATGCTAGGTCTGTAGGGCGGGACCGTGAAGAGGAGCGACGCGATCGACGTCGTGAGGGAGACATTGACGAGGAGAGGCGCGATCGACGCCGAGAGGGGGAGTGCGAGCGACGTCGTGAGGGGTTCCTTGAGGAGGGGCGCCGCTACAGAGACAACAAGAGAGACTCCGAAGAGGAAAGGGAACGTCGTAGCCGTGGTCGCGATGAGCCACGTGACGAGGAACTGAGGCGAGAGTGCGGTGATTTCATCGACAAGCAGATCCGAGAGCTACAAGAGCGCTCCGAAAGAGAGGAAGGTGAACAAGGACGTCGCTCCCCATGGATCGAAAACACTCGATACTCAAGACCCTCGGAACGGTGCTGCAGGAACGTCGAACGAATCCCCGCCGAAGATCGATGCGATCGCCTACGTGATGCCTTGTATGCTGACGAGGAGGAACGACGCAATGATGAAGGCCGACGCCATGGCCAACAATCAAGGGAACACCGTAGCTGGGAGGAAGAGGACGAGGAGCGCGAGAGAGATAGCAGCCGTGAGCGACGAGAGGGTGACGAACGCCGCCACCGCATGTCTCGACGACAAGAGGACGAACGTCAACAACGTCGCCAATTCAAGGCCGATGACGAGGAAAGAGCTCTAGGCGTCGCCGCCTCCCGCCTACTCCAACAGTGCGATCTTCGCCCTCGTGCTTGTATTCGTCGCTTCTAAATAGTACATAAACCTTGTTCAAATTATTCTCGTGGTCTCTCTCTAATTTCTCGTAAGTGTTTACGAACAAGTGCGTCTCCCCAATCGCGCATTACACCCACACGAACGTAAACACGAGCACCAACGTCCCTCCAACACGAACGTAAACACGAGCACCAACGCATAGAATTTGCCTATAGGGACCGCAAACCACCCAAACGGAAAAGAAAACATCAAAGCAGGACACCCATACCGCACACGCCACGGCAACGGCTAAGGCTAAGGTCAACTTGTACACGCGGCGAATGTGAACTTGCTTCCACACTTGCCCGATAGGACACTCCTAGTGTGGTAGTCCGGTTAGCTTTCCTTGTCGTCGTCGTTACCAACCCCTCGTCCGTCCGAACGAGCGAGTACGGACACCGGTCTATCTACGTTCATCGATGTAGCACACTCGGGAGCCACCACTCGTCCCGCAGTAGCCTCCGCGTGCTTAGTGTCTCGGCACTAGCGCGTTCTAGTTTAATGTGCACGTGCCCGCACACCCCTACGCGCACGCGCGAGTGCGCACATTTACCTATGTATGTATAAATGTTATGTTGCTCGACAAGCTCTCGCGCGAGGAGGAGGAGTACCCGCTACAGGTTGCGCCCAGATTGTCTGGTGACAATACGACACCTAGGACTAGCCTAGACGTGTGGGAGGGTGGACTAGTTGGTATGGGTCTTGGGCAAGAGTTGTACGCAGGACACACACGTTATGGTAATGGGAGTGGTGAGTGACATGCATGTGCTCTGATTGCATGGCCATGTGTATATATTAAAGGTGGAGGGAGCAATGTCAATACAATCCATTAGGAGACAAGCACCGGGATCATAAGGACAATCGCAATGGCAAAGCTTACTTCCGTATTCCTCATGGCCGTGATCATGCTCGCCGCGTGTACCGCGGCCAATGCTAGGTCTGTAGGGCGGGACCGTGAAGAGGAGCGACGCGATCGACGTCGTGAGGGAGACATTGACGAGGAGAGGCGCGATCGACGCCGAGAGGGGGAGTGCGAGCGACGTCGTGAGGGGTTCCTTGAGGAGGGGCGCCGCTACAGAGACAACAAGAGAGACTCCGAAGAGGAAAGGGAACGTCGTAGCCGTGGTCGCGATGAGCCACGTGACGAGGAACTGAGGCGAGAGTGCGGTGATTTCATCGACAAGCAGATCCGAGAGCTACAAGAGCGCTCCGAAAGAGAGGAAGGTGAACAAGGACGTCGCTCCCCATGGATCGAAAACACTCGATACTCAAGACCCTCGGAACGGTGCTGCAGGAACGTCGAACGAATCCCCGCCGAAGATCGATGCGATCGCCTACGTGATGCCTTGTATGCTGACGAGGAGGAACGACGCAATGATGAAGGCCGACGCCATGGCCAACAATCAAGGGAACACCGTAGCTGGGAGGAAGAGGACGAGGAGCGCGAGAGAGATAGCAGCCGTGAGCGACGAGAGGGTGACGAACGCCGCCACCGCATGTCTCGACGACAAGAGGACGAACGTCAACAACGTCGCCAATTCAAGGCCGATGACGAGGAAAGAGCTCTAGGCGTCGCCGCCTCCCGCCTACTCCAACAGTGCGATCTTCGCCCTCGTGCTTGTATTCGTCGCTTCTAAATAGTACATAAACCTTGTTCAAATTATTCTCGTGGTCTCTCTCTAATTTCTCGTAAGTGTTTACGAACAAGTGCGTCTCCCCAATCGCGCATTACACCCACACGAACGTAAACACGAGCACCAACGTCCCTCCAACACGAACGTAAACACGAGCACCAACGCATAGAATTTGCCTATAGGGACCGCAAACCACCCAAACGGAAAAGAAAACATCAAAGCAGGACACCCATACCGCACACGCCACGGCAACGGCTAAGGCTAAGGTCAACTTGTACACGCGGCGAATGTGAACTTGCTTCCACACTTGCCCGATAGGACACTCCTAGTGTGGTAGTCCGGTTAGCTTTCCTTGTCGTCGTCGTTACCAACCCCTCGTCCGTCCGAACGAGCGAGTACGGACACCGGTCTATCTACGTTCATCGATGTAGCACACTCGGGAGCCACCACTCGTCCCGCAGTAGCCTCCGCGTGCTTAGTGTCTCGGCACTAGCGCGTTCTAGTTTAATGTGCACGTGCCCGCACACCCCTACGCGCACGCGCGAGTGCGCACATTTACCTATGTATGTATAAATGTTATGTTGCTCGACAAGCTCTCGCGCGAGGAGGAGGAGTACCCGCTACAGGTTGCGCCCAGATTGTCTGGTGACAATACGACACCTAGGACTAGCCTAGACGTGTGGGAGGGTGGACTAGTTGGTATGGGTCTTGGGCAAGAGTTGTACGCAGGACACACACGTTATGGTAATGGGAGTGGTGAGTGACATGCATGTGCTCTGATTGCATGGCCATGTGTATATATTAAAGGTGGAGGGAGCAATGTCAATACAATCCATTAGGAGACAAGCACCGGGATCATAAGGACAATCGCAATGGCAAAGCTTACTTCCGTATTCCTCATGGCCGTGATCATGCTCGCCGCGTGTACCGCGGCCAATGCTAGGTCTGTAGGGCGGGACCGTGAAGAGGAGCGACGCGATCGACGTCGTGAGGGAGACATTGACGAGGAGAGGCGCGATCGACGCCGAGAGGGGGAGTGCGAGCGACGTCGTGAGGGGTTCCTTGAGGAGGGGCGCCGCTACAGAGACAACAAGAGAGACTCCGAAGAGGAAAGGGAACGTCGTAGCCGTGGTCGCGATGAGCCACGTGACGAGGAACTGAGGCGAGAGTGCGGTGATTTCATCGACAAGCAGATCCGAGAGCTACAAGAGCGCTCCGAAAGAGAGGAAGGTGAACAAGGACGTCGCTCCCCATGGATCGAAAACACTCGATACTCAAGACCCTCGGAACGGTGCTGCAGGAACGTCGAACGAATCCCCGCCGAAGATCGATGCGATCGCCTACGTGATGCCTTGTATGCTGACGAGGAGGAACGACGCAATGATGAAGGCCGACGCCATGGCCAACAATCAAGGGAACACCGTAGCTGGGAGGAAGAGGACGAGGAGCGCGAGAGAGATAGCAGCCGTGAGCGACGAGAGGGTGACGAACGCCGCCACCGCATGTCTCGACGACAAGAGGACGAACGTCAACAACGTCGCCAATTCAAGGCCGATGACGAGGAAAGAGCTCTAGGCGTCGCCGCCTCCCGCCTACTCCAACAGTGCGATCTTCGCCCTCGTGCTTGTATTCGTCGCTTCTAAATAGTACATAAACCTTGTTCAAATTATTCTCGTGGTCTCTCTCTAATTTCTCGTAAGTGTTTACGAACAAGTGCGTCTCCCCAATCGCGGAGCACCAACGTCCCTCCAACACGAACGTAAACACGAGCACCAACGCATAGAATTTGCCTATAGGGACCGCAAACCACCCAAACGGAAAAGAAAACATCAAAGCAGGACACCCATACCGCACACGCCACGGCAACGGCTAAGGCTAAGGTCAACTTGTACACGCGGCGAATGTGAACTTGCTTCCACACTTGCCCGATAGGACACTCCTAGTGTGGTAGTCCGGTTAGCTTTCCTTGTCGTCGTCGTTACCAACCCCTCGTCCGTCCGAACGAGCGAGTACGGACACCGGTCTATCTACGTTCATCGATGTAGCACACTCGGGAGCCACCACTCGTCCCGCAGTAGCCTCCGCGTGCTTAGTGTCTCGGCACTAGCGCGTTCTAGTTTAATGTGCACGTGCCCGCACACCCCTACGCGCACGCGCGAGTGCGCACATTTACCTATGTATGTATAAATGTTATGTTGCTCGACAAGCTCTCGCGCGAGGAGGAGGAGTACCCGCTACAGGTTGCGCCCAGATTGTCTGGTGACAATACGACACCTAGGACTAGCCTAGACGTGTGGGAGGGTGGACTAGTTGGTATGGGTCTTGGGCAAGAGTTGTACGCAGGACACACACGTTATGGTAATGGGAGTGGTGAGTGACATGCATGTGCTCTGATTGCATGGCCATGTGTATATATTAAAGGTGGAGGGAGCAATGTCAATACAATCCATTAGGAGACAAGCACCGGGATCATAAGGACAATCGCAATGGCAAAGCTTACTTCCGTATTCCTCATGGCCGTGATCATGCTCGCCGCGTGTACCGCGGCCAATGCTAGGTCTGTAGGGCGGGACCGTGAAGAGGAGCGACGCGATCGACGTCGTGAGGGAGACATTGACGAGGAGAGGCGCGATCGACGCCGAGAGGGGGAGTGCGAGCGACGTCGTGAGGGGTTCCTTGAGGAGGGGCGCCGCTACAGAGACAACAAGAGAGACTCCGAAGAGGAAAGGGAACGTCGTAGCCGTGGTCGCGATGAGCCACGTGACGAGGAACTGAGGCGAGAGTGCGGTGATTTCATCGACAAGCAGATCCGAGAGCTACAAGAGCGCTCCGAAAGAGAGGAAGGTGAACAAGGACGTCGCTCCCCATGGATCGAAAACACTCGATACTCAAGACCCTCGGAACGGTGCTGCAGGAACGTCGAACGAATCCCCGCCGAAGATCGATGCGATCGCCTACGTGATGCCTTGTATGCTGACGAGGAGGAACGACGCAATGATGAAGGCCGACGCCATGGCCAACAATCAAGGGAACACCGTAGCTGGGAGGAAGAGGACGAGGAGCGCGAGAGAGATAGCAGCCGTGAGCGACGAGAGGGTGACGAACGCCGCCACCGCATGTCTCGACGACAAGAGGACGAACGTCAACAACGTCGCCAATTCAAGGCCGATGACGAGGAAAGAGCTCTAGGCGTCGCCGCCTCCCGCCTACTCCAACAGTGCGATCTTCGCCCTCGTGCTTGTATTCGTCGCTTCTAAATAGTACATAAACCTTGTTCAAATTATTCTCGTGGTCTCTCTCTAATTTCTCGTAAGTGTTTACGAACAAGTGCGTCTCCCCAATCGCGCATTACACCCACACGAACGTAAACACGAGCACCAACGTCCCTCCAACACGAACGTAAACACGAGCACCAACGCATAGAATTTGCCTATAGGGACCGCAAACCACCCAAACGGAAAAGAAAACATCAAAGCAGGACACCCATACCGCACACGCCACGGCAACGGCTAAGGCTAAGGTCAACTTGTACACGCGGCGAATGTGAACTTGCTTCCACACTTGCCCGATAGGACACTCCTAGTGTGGTAGTCCGGTTAGCTTTCCTTGTCGTCGTCGTTACCAACCCCTCGTCCGTCCGAACGAGCGAGTACGGACACCGGTCTATCTACGTTCATCGATGTAGCACACTCGGGAGCCACCACTCGTCCCGCAGTAGCCTCCGCGTGCTTAGTGTCTCGGCACTAGCGCGTTCTAGTTTAATGTGCACGTGCCCGCACACCCCTACGCGCACGCGCGAGTGCGCACATTTACCTATGTATGTATAAATGTTATGTTGCTCGACAAGCTCTCGCGCGAGGAGGAGGAGTACCCGCTACAGGTTGCGCCCAGATTGTCTGGTGACAATACGACACCTAGGACTAGCCTAGACGTGTGGGAGGGTGGACTAGTTGGTATGGGTCTTGGGCAAG
>NW_028230940.1:0-22234 GCF_043228905.1 Azolla caroliniana | reverse complement strand
AAGATTAGTCTTCCGGCCAAGTTTAATGATAGAATGTCTCAATTTCTTGGATTTTTAAATCAAGTACGACTCATGATTAAATTACATCCTAGTTGTTACCCAACTAATGTTGCTCGTGTGGGACTAGTTGATACCTTGTTAACCGGTACTACATTAGCATGCTTTACACCACTCCTAGAGAAGCACTCACCATTGTTAGAAGAATTTGAAGGATTTATAAAAGAATTTCAAGCCAACTTTGGAGATACTGATAATATGAGGACAACAATAAACAAACATTGACGATTACGACAAGGAGATCGTCCTGCTTCCACTCATTGTGCAGATTTTCGTCTCTTAGCATGTGATATTCCATGCTAGGATGAGGTGGCGTTAATGGACCAATTTCATCAAGTTCTACGCAATGATGTGAAGGATTTAATTCGTACCTTCCATGATGATCCAAAATCTCTTACTAAAGCAATAAGTTGGGCTGTGTGATGTGACAATCTCTTATTTCAGCGGCATTCTGAACATCAACAAATGTTACACTTTCGATCAACATAAACATATGTTTCGGTGGCTGCAACTCCACCACTACCAAAGCCAAGTTTCATGGAAGGACCCCCTCCAATGGAAATCAAGACAACACCACATCAAGAACCATTATTTGATGGGATTCAATCCCTAAGATTCGTGAGAAAGACAGACTGTGGAATAGACAATATCGCGCAATCAAATTTTAGAAAATTAAAAACAATCTTGGATTTTCAACTGGAATCCAGTGCTTTGCATTGGATTCCAATTGAAAATCCAAGATTTTTTATTTTTTCAAAATTTTATTTTATCAAATTTTCATTAGGTTCTAGATTTGTTTTCCAACACAGGTATATAATATAAAACTTAAATCAATTTAGATTAACGTTATAGTCTATTCTTCAGGTTGATGTTACATGTGCAATTTCATTCTACTATCATGTACTACTACAACATGCGCCTTAAAGATGTTTAGGAACTCTGTTGCATTAGAGAAGGACCCTGAGCAGGTTAATTTCATCAAAAGGAGGATCCAAGGTATCTGGGACTGTCCTGATCAAGACCAAGAAGTTGAGGCAAAGCATATCAATGAAACTTAGATGTTCCAGATGACTTCTAGAGAACCTATGGAACCTATAGATGAAGAAGCAGGGGACCTTGTTGAATTAGAAGACGTGTGAACTCAGTCTGAACATACTAACGATTCAATTTAACGTATTGACGAAGCCAATGGGGATAATCCTGATGAAAGAGCTAATCTTAAGGAGACGGTTTTACTAGACTTATTATTCGATTGAATGGATATGGCTTATTGTAAAATATGAACAATATGAATTGTTAAATTTTGATGTAATATATAAGTTGAGCTTATTTATAATTTTCGTGTAGCACTCATTGAACTTAGAGATTAAGTATAATTTGTAGGAATGGGAAGCGCAAGAAGCAATACGGAAAGCTGTTATGGCATGGGTTGAGAAGGCCAATTAGCAGAATATAGAAGATAGGAAGCAAGAGGAGGCCCTACGAGCACTAGAACCCCAACTGAATGCTGAAACCGGCACATTGGAGGAAGACCCGGCATGGCAAGCACTGACGCAGTGTCAGATAATGTTACCACTAGGCCAGTTGTTGCCATTAGCATGGTTGTTTACGTACCCGTATTTAACGTTTAAATATGTATAGTACCGCATGATTTGTATAGTACATACTATACCTTAATGTTGTTCAGTCAAATATCATGTACATTTGTCCAATATAGTATTTAACATACATTTGAAAAAAAAAGGTATAATACGTATTTATAAAAAAAATGTAAGTAAAACCCCAACAAAAAGCAAAAGAAAAAAAAAAGATTTTAGTGAAAAAGAAGCCAAAAGAAGGAAGAAAGAAGAACATATGAGACGACAACAAAGAAGAAGAAGAGAGAAAAGAAGAGAGAAACATGTCCTGACTCTGAATGTGATAATAGAAGAAGATAGAAGAAGAAGAAGAAGAGAGAAACCTATCATGAATGTGATAATCGTAGATGATTCCTCAATCTATGAAGGCATAATCGTACATAATTACAAATTGAAGTAAAACATCGTGATACACACTTACACTAATGTTGAGAGACAAGCTCAACATTGGCCGGATCGGCTGAAGAAGCCGAGGAACGGATCGGTTGGGACCGATCGGTTAGGCCGAGTGCATAAACCGGGAGGCCGTTAGGAAAGATATTCTGTGAGGAATATATTTGGGAGTTAGTGTAGGAGCTCTTGATGAGCATTGAAGTACTGTCAGTACTTCGGTCAGTCCTTCTAGGACTTGTATAAAAGTGCTCACTGACCACGTCTTATGTACAGAGATTGTGTCTTATTGTTGAATATAGTTTTTTGTGTTTCTCTCTCTGTCTCTCCCGCGTATACTGTGTAATCCCAAGCTCTCCATTAAACCTGAGTTTCCTCTCTTCTGTTCGGTCTTCATACTTGCTTCCGCACGTTTCTTTTTACATGGTATCAGAGCGCGAGGGTTGAGAACCTCTCTGCAGCCGACACAGCTTGACGAAGAAGAACAAGAAGAACGATGGATAGAGGCATGGCGAGCTCGCTTCCAACAGAGAAGCTCGACAAAACCAACTATGCGTCTTGGTCCTACAAGATGCACCAGTACCTACTCGGGGACGGCTACTGGAGTTATGTCGAAGGAGCTAATGACGCGGCACCCGAATCGACACACAGAGACTTCCCGTCGTGGGAGCAATCTGCGAGCAGGGTATTGTACTGCTTCGCGTCGTGTGTGGGCGAACAGCTATTGAACTATGTTCGGGATGCAAAGACGCCGAAGGGTGCGTGGGAAAATCTGAAGAAGATTTTCGCCGCAAGCACCACAACCAGGAAGCTTCAGCTCCGACAGGAGTTGAGCAACCTACGACAACGCGACTTGTCGGTGGAGGACTATACCTCGAAGATCAAGGATATCTGCGACTCCCTCGCCTCCATAGAGGTGAACATCGAGGAGAGAGAGATGGTCCAGATCTGTCTTGGAGGTTTGGCGTCGAAGTTCGGAGCGTTCCGAATGGCTGTGTGTACCCGGGAGAATACGTCGTCCTTTTTCGACTTACAATCGATGCTCCTGGTAGAGGAGAACCACGCGAGTGCGTCTACAAGCACGCACACCGACAACAGAATGTTGTACACGGAGGGAGATAGGCCCCGTGGACGTGGAGGACGAGGCGAGTCGGCACACAACGGAGGCGGCCAACGAGATCAAGAAAGAAGGCACCGAAGTGATGCTAAAAGCAACTCCGGACCCTTCGGAAACAGGGGGAGTTGAAGCGATGAGAACCGGCAAGGGAAGTCCATCGCGGAGTGCTGGTACTGTGGCAAGAAAGGCCACAAGGAAAGTGAGTGCTGGAAGAAGCGCGCCGATTCGGAGAGAACCGGTTCCGGAAACGGCTCCGAACATACCGACAAGGGAAACCGGCCACTACGCCCAAGACTCTGGGAGAGTCGGAGAAGGGTCTGTCTTCGTGACGAGACACGAAGCAAACTCAATGAAACAGAGCACCCCGAGATCGGACGAGGTGTGGTACGTAGACTTTGGCGCGTCAAACCACATGACGAGCCATAAGGAGTGGTTCTCGTACCTTGAAAAACCGATACAACCTGAAGTAGTCGCAATAAGACACGACACTCCGCATCCGATTGCGAATGTCAGAGAAGTTCCCCTTAGCCATGTCGGGCAGAAAGGGAAACTCATGAACGTGCTGCACGTTCCGACAATCACGAAAAACTTGGTCTCAGTCGGACAGATTGTCGACCAAAGGATGGAGGTTCGGTTTACACACCTCGGGTGCTTCATTGAGGAAGAAGGCCGTGTGATTGCACAAGGGCGCAGAGACGGGAGGATGTTCATCCTCGACTCCACTGACGACGGCACCGCAATGTTCGCGAAGGGACAAAAGGCCGAGTCAGACATCGACTTGTGGCACAAGCGGATAGGCCACGTCAACCACCAACGACTTCAAGATCTGCAATCGAAACAGGTAGTGTTCGGATTGCCCAAATTTAGTGGCCGAAAGGCACAAATTTGTGAAGCCTGCTAGTTCGGGAAGCAACACCGACTTCCCTTCCCCAACGAGCGAAACCGGAGAACACGTTCGCGTTCACAAGTGGAAGGATCGCGCATAAATGGAAGGATAAGGGAAATTTTAGGGGTTTTTCAATGATTTTACAAAACACATTGATACCAGTATCATACAAGTTCAAACATACTATGAAAAAGGTTAAAAATCCACTATTTTCGTGATTTAGAAGTAACTAAAAAAAGACGAATTTCAAAAACATACATTCTCAATTTATATCACAAACTTTACAACCAATGTTATTTTATAAGAAACGATTTTTGGGAAATCATAAGAATTCAAAACACATGATTTTATATTACTCGATTTGTTACAAGCGGAATGTAGTTACACTTAATAGCCAAATATACATTCATGATCACTCCTTTACGGAGAATCACTACTATAACTAATATACAATGACGATTCCTCCTCATCATCCTCGGATGTACCAATCAGTGCATTATCTTCGTCATAAACCAAATGGTTTGACTCTAGATTATATGTAGCAGATCTCGTTTGCCTTTGACTCGAGCCACCTTGTAGACCTGGTAATTTTTCTTTTATTATATCTATTGTTGACTTCCTTAATCGTCCGGCTTTTGTAAGTGTGAAGTCGTACACGATGATATCCACATCAGAGATATCAAGGGTCGAGGTGTTACGAATGTTTCGCTTCCTCTTCCTACCTCCCCTTCTTGTTTGGCATTCAATCATCTCCAATGTATACTTACCTGTAAAAGCATTTGCACTTCTAGTGTTGTACCAATGAACATTTATAGACTTGATCGTGTTATCTATTTCATGCATTAGCACTTCTAGAATTTTACCAACCCAAAATTGGTGGCCATGTGAGTTCTCATCAGCCGGCGTTGCAATCAACATCCCCGCGGTGAGCTCTTGCAAATTTCCTTGCCATCTAGCTTCGGCTGCTTTGGTCATCCTTGGTCCCACATAAATGTCTCTTTGTTGTGGATGGACCAAGCTGTCATTAATCGCATTTACTAGTCGCTCCGGACTTCTATTTACGCGATCATGTTGCAGCGACCATGTGAATGGCGTTTCCAAATTCCAATTATCAACAGATACACAATTGTCTATAATTTCTTTCTGATCACTATAAAATACATCCCACCATGACGTGTCTTGTTGTGCGGCATATTTCTTGGCGGCCTCAATATGTTTTCTTTTTTCTTCTAAGGCTTGGAGCCATGACCGTTTTTGTTCTAATACCAAGTCGCTCTGCAACTGTCCTTTCTTCTCAATTGGCATTTGCTTAGCTCCATGGACAATTGTACTCGGCATACAAAGTAATAACTGGCAACCACCTTCAGGTTCCCATGTTGTAGAAGATGAATATTGTTTAGCATACAAAAGTGTAGAACCACTTATTCCATTTTTCTTTATCAAAAAAATGTGATTGAAACTTATATTGTTTAACTGAGCAAGCACTTTAACATTCCCACCACCCCCATCTAATATATATCTCTTAAAGTCATATACCTCCTTCAAGTGTAACACTTTTGGGCGTGGTGTATATGCATCACAAATGACATCAAATAGTTTAGGTAAAGTGAAAGCATCATGCCGAGACAACTGTCTGGAGAATGTGCTAAACATCTGATCTATATGGTCATGTGTGTGGCCAACCAAAAGGAAATTGACTTTCACTTTCCTAAACAATTCTAGGTTGACCAACATACTTAGATAGCCAAATACAGTTGAATTTTTGTTCTCTCTAGCAGTATTGTCCAATTGAATGTATAGAATAGGGGGGAAAGGTTGTCCCCAAGACATCAAAACTCGGTGAATCACTGTAACTGTTAGGTTAGGGTCATTGTGAACATTGGGGTAAGTAATGAAGACGTGAGGTCGAACAGACCTATTATAAGCCAAGCATCCCACCAAGTGCATTTGAACAAGGCACTCATCATTGACATCTTTGGGGAGCCTCCGCATATGCGGCAAGCATGTCTTCTTCTGGTCCATGCCATCTATCATTAAGCACATGTATTGTTCAGGCCTCTTCAAACACTTCTCTCTATGATGCATCGCCTTCCTTCGTTCTAAGGATTGTGCCTCACGATGCTCTTGTAGTAACTTCTTACTCGTATCCTTTTCCATTGATGTCTTTGCACCTTTAGCCAAACTTTTAAGATTTGCACAAATGGAGCAATAACCCATACGTACTTTACGAGGAATAATAACATTTGAAAACCGAGCTCTCCATAATCTTGTGAATTGGCTATAGGTGATAGACTTATTACGTGAGCCCAGCATTTCAGATCGATAGACATCATAAACTTCCCGACGGGTATAATTATCAGAAAGATGCATCCTACCTGTAGTGGGCATTACTTCACAATTTAACTGAAAGTAAGTTTTCATCCAGCCAATAGCTAGTCTTCCAATTGCACCTTTCATACTTGGAACCTCTTTACAATTGAGCATCTGATCCCCGCTAAGTAGACGTTGTTGTACTCTATGTAGCCGCATGTTACTAACACATAACACAATTTTGAATGCAACTCTACATATCTGTTGCGCATGGAAGATATAATACTCGAATGATACTTTGATCCCCGTACATTTGTCAGATACTAGTTGCATATGTGATCCGAGGTAAGTGTCTTGCTCATCACCGGTCATCGAAAAATAGTATCGCCTTAATTCTCGCAACTTTGATTTTCCAATCATAGACATACAACCACGGGCACAACATATTTTGTTGACATCAAATCCAATCTGTTTATCTGATGTCACCAAGCTAAATCTAGCCAGACGAATTCTTCGTGGGATTCTTCTAATATGCATAGGGCTCCCAGATTTCTCTTCCTGCATAGAGGTTGGTGTAACCTTGTTACAGTCTAATTCTCTGTTCTGACCATCGCCAATGTTATTCAATGTTTCCTGGGCACTTCCTTCATTCCCGGTATCTTTATTAATATCGTATTCTTCAATAGAGAACTCTTCACATGTGTCATTATTTGCATTCCCTGTAGATGAGCTCAGACAATATTCTTTGATAGAATATGGTGAGTCGGTCGAAAGACAATATTCTTCAATCGAATATGGTGACTCTGTTGATAAACAATACTCTTCAGTAGAAAACGATGGGTCTGATGACAAACAATATTCTTCAATCGAGAACGGTGAATCTTCACTCATGGCTTAAGGTCTAGATAGGGCTCTCTAAGTTATACTCCTCTCTAACCATATACTCCTCCCTAAACATAAACTTCTCTCTAAACAAAAGCCAAATCAATAGAATGTCTATATTATGTAATATTCTATTAAAATACAATACATCTAAAAATTATTTTTAATAAAGTAATTTAACTTAAATTATCAATCATTATATAAACTAGATCTAAATGATGTTAAATCAAGTAAAATATAAAACTAATCATTAACAAGCCTTGAATATGTTGGATTAATGTTAAAATCATTGGCTAATTAATGACACCCATTTTGATATAGAACGTCTCACTCATTGATTCTTTAATGCTCACCATTTTAAATATTAGACTTATCAATCATTAGTTAATTCATGCCCACATCTTTAATACATAACTATTGAGAGTCATAAAAAATTTTGCTTTTAGTAATCAATCATTGGTACATTCATGAACCTCTATCATTGTCTCCTTCATAACCTTTGAAGTGATTGTAGGTTGTTATGAGTATAAAAGATTCATCAATATATTAGTTTGACTTTGTAATCATTAATACAATCATAAGTTACTATAGTTAATGTGACTATGGTTACAAACTAACTATCCTCAAAGTTACCAACATTGGTTAAGATGACTATGGTTACTTTAACCATGGGTTCAATCCCTATAAATAGGAAGACCTCATCATATTTCACTCACCAGAGCGTACAGAGCGTACAGAGCACTCAGAGCACTCAGAGCACACAGAGCACACAGAGCACTCAAGGCACAAAGCACGAAAGCGCGATCTCCGCCTCCACACAACACGATCAACCATGTCTTCCAAGAGAGTCGAGCGCGAGGAGTCCAGGTAGGCCTCTGACACTGTGGACATTTTTGTAAATATGTTTCGTTTCCCAAGAACTCGATACGGCGTATCGAGTTCATGTATACAATACAAATATTTATACACGAACTCGATACGCCGTATCGAGTTCGTGTATAAAGTATTGTATACACGAACTCGATACGGCGTATCGAGTTCGTGTATAAATATTTGTATTGTATACATGAACTCGATACGCCGTATCGAGTTCGTGTTTAAAGTGTAGGTTTTAAACACGAACTCGATACGCCGTATCGAGTTCGTGTTTAAAGTGTAGGTTTTAAACACGAACTCGATACGGCGTATCGAGTTCGTGTTTAAAGTGTAGCCTTTGAGAGAGAAAAATCGTTTACGGGGTGGAAATGTTATCAAATTGTCTGTCAAAATCAGTCTTTTTATTTTGAGTTTACTTACTTTTAAACAAATACATGCTCTAATTATAGGTGTTTTTTGACCTACTTTAGCTTAAAATAGTAGAAAATGATCTACAAATTGCATTCACTATGGCAAATTCTCATCAATATAGGTTTGGTTTTAAACACGAACTCGATACGGCGTATCGAGTTCGTGTTTAAAGTGTAGGTTTTAAACACGAACTCGATACGGCGTATCGAGTTCGTGTTTAAAGTGTAGCCTTTGAGAGAGAAAAATCGTTTACGGGGTGGAAATGTTATCAAATTGTCTGTCAAAATCAGTCTTTTTATTTTGAGTTTACTTACTTTTAAACAAATACATGCTCTAATTATAGGTGTTTTTTGACCTACTTTAGCTTAAAATAGTAGAAAATGATCTACAAATTGCATTCACTATGGCAAATTCTCATCAATATAGGTTTAGAATCTATATAAGTCATACCTACTATTTAAAAGAATATATAACCCATTTTACTTATTACGATATATATTTTCTAGGTTGAATAGCCCTGCCTAGAATAGATTTTTGAATATGTTACTGCTCCTAGAAACTGTTCTTCATTATAATAACAACTTCAATCTACGTAACTGTCTAACTTATGTTTTTGCATATACTTTCTTAAATAGGTCGTTTGAGAATCTGTCAGACCGACCCGTGAAGAAAATTAAGCTTCGCATACAAGGTTCTCCAATCGAAGCCCAGACCAAGGTAACTCCGGAGACCATGAAGAGAGGAAAAAAGCTTCTCTTTAACGAAGAGACAAAATCTCAGCCCCATAGTGATGTAAGCCAAAAGAAAATTGTCGCCGCTACTGGAGGCGAAGACCTTCCTGACCGAGATCTAACGGACAAGGAATGGTGTATGCAATATGTTGACTCAAAGAAAAAAGTCGTATTGTATACAGCAAAGAAGAAGGGTGAGGGGCAGCTAGGAAAAGAAACTCCATTTATGTATGGCCGAATTCTACGATTTGACTACGAAGATGCAGATTCGGCCAACATACTGGTAATGATAGAGTGCTCCAAGGGGGTACGCAGGGTGTTCCTTTCAGAAGATCTTTTAGTAAAGGAATCTTGTGGGCCTGAAGTGTTCAAAAAAGCACTTGATAACTCACAAAACCTGATTGTTACCTTGAGGCCTTATATACAAGGCCATGTAACTCTACGAGATGAAGAGCCCTCCCACTTGAAGGCCACTAAAAAGGTATCCAAAGTCCAGTCAAGACCAGCCAAGAAGAAGACAACGAAAATGTCGGATACGGATTCGACAAGTGAAAATGAAGAAGAGGATAATAAGGGGACGCCAGGAGCCGAGCTGGCCTCTGGTGTTTTGTCATCCGAGCAGAATAAAATAAGAAGAGAGTTAATGCAACGGAAGCTGGTCAGGAAAGGGCAAGTATTTAATTTGCCTATAACACACATCCATCGGCCCCCTATTGATGAAAAAACAGGTCGAAGACCACTTGAGATTAGAGAGCCTCATCGCATGCATGTTCAAAATCTCAAGAAGAAAATGAAAATTAATCCTCATGCCACAGTGGTGCCTTTTATTGTTATGGTGGATCCTGAAGAATGTGAAACCATTGAAGATTTTGATATCAGAAAGCATGATCAATATAATTATTTTGTCATTGGTGGATCGCATTCAGCAGAGGCACGTCGACAACTTGTAAGAGAACATCCAACCACTTTCTTCTTCAAGTATGCCGAGTGCAAAATATATGTTGGGCTCACAACCGAAGAGGCTAAGCTGTTGGCATGGGACCATAATAATGATAATGACTATAGGCAGAAAATGTCGTCTATTGAGCGTATCCGGTTCTTCCACCACGAGTATTTAGATGTGAAACAAAAGTTTGGTGTGAAGTTACATCCAGGCCTTCGACGTCAATGTCTGCATGAAGTCGGCATTGTGGTAGATGATAATGTTAGGTCTGATGGTCTTCGAAAGTATGAATCTTGGTTTCAATTGGCGTTTAGAGATGGAGAAGTATGGGACCTCCAAGATCAAATCTTCTCAATGTGGGAGAATAAGGAGGTAAAGGGTCAACGACAAAAGAAATGTAGGGTTGACCCTCAACTAGAATTAAAGTCACAAGCCGCCAAGAAAATTGACTTGACAATTGAAGAAGCGGCAGACGACATGAAGCTGTCTCTATGGAGAGCGATGCAAGGTATTAAGGACGAGCAGCTTCTTGTGTCCGTTTTGTCAAGGGTTGTGGCGAAAGATTTAAGCCTTGAAGAAATGGTCACCGAGTTCAATAAGTAAGTCTTTCAAATACTGAAATTGTAGTCTATCTGGTGTAATTCAAAGTTCTAATCTTGATTTCTAATTTTACAGTCATAAGGTGTACATGAAGATCCAAGAAGTAATGATGAAACAACTTGGATGTATAACTTGGGAACAAGTGACCGAGGATTATCCTCTAACGTCTTCGTATAAGGCGTTATCAAAGTATTTTATTGCATTCGTATTGATATTTTTTCATTACCCTTTCATCATATGTAGAGCTTGTATAATAATACCTGATGTCCTATTGCTTCTATTAGAAACCGTGTCGAGGCAAGAAACAAGGAGAAGTTAAGGATATACACGATTTCCCTACATCCTTCCTTGCACATCTCGAGCGAGCCAGAAAAGAAAAGGATCGTCGCTTAGTCAAGGCGTACGAAATGGAGGAAGATGGCTCGTTTAAAAAATTTAGCCACAAGAAAGATATTACGAGAGATCTTTACTACAATGTGGTTTGCGGTGATGTCATCGACTTGATCCAGAAGGTGCCAAAGAAGGAATATACGCTAATGATTGCGGATATTCCTTACGGATTTCGAATGGCTGGGTCATCATACGACGATGAACCGTTTAGGTTTAAACAATTGGAGAAGATGGTCAAGGATTTCGCTGAGCTAACGACCGCATCCTTGTGGCGAATAGTTGTCTTTCATAGTATGGACCAAGGGTACTCGGTAGCTCAAGCTTTGAGATCTCGTTGCCATGGCATCGAGAACCTTGCATGGTAAGGATTATTTATAGGTGTCTTTCATTATATTGCAATTCTTAAGGTTGTTGAATCTATTTTTAACTCTATGAATTATTTTTTATAGGATCAAGACCAATGTAAATAGAGGGCCAACTTTTCGGTTCGTTAATGCCATTGAATACATAACGGTTGGCTACTTCGATGAAATTAAAAAACAGAGAATCAAAGAGCATTCTAATGAAGTGGGAGGTTCAAATCTGTTGGTATATCCAGCAGTGACTCGGAAATTGCGACATGTCACCACGACAGAACGGGGACTTGTCAACCCATACCAAAAACCTCAACGACTTATGATGCGCTTGATCGAGATGTTTTCTGTCGAAGGAGACTGGATATTAGATCTCTTTTCTGGCACAGGTATTCCTCGAACTAGGGTAACGATCTTGAGATAACCAATCACTTTTTTCGTTTGACAACTAAATCTTCTTGTTACTTACATCATAGGAACTACGTCAGCATGTGCATTGAAGCTGTTTAGGAATACAGTTGCATTGGAGAAGGACGAGGACCAAGTTATATTTATTAATATGCGGATTAAGGCTTTGTGGGAGTGCCCAGACCAGGATGAGGAGGTCGGTGCAAAGAACCTCGCCAATACAGAAAGGTTTCAACCCGCTTCGCGAGAGCCTATTCCTCCGTTAGCCGGCGAACCGGGAGAGCTAATAGAGCTTGATGATGAGCTTATAGAAGATATTTCGTTGGCCCGGCTAACAGGGGAAACCAATGCACGTATAGCCGAAGACAGTTCTACACAAGATGATGAAGAAAATGACGTAGATGAATTGATTACTATGTAATAGACTCTATAAAGAATATGACACTAACGATTTGTTAAGATTTCACATTATTAATACAAATTTTGGGTTTTACCTAGTGGATTCTATTCTTTATAATCATCTATATGTTTCAATTTTATTTTTATATACCTCATTAGTAGATTTATGATATTGGTTTCACCGCGTGCATAGCTGACTACCAAACTTATGGAGAAACATGAACTAGCTTAAATGGAGGCTGATTTTGGTCCAAGCTAACCTTAACAGAACATGGCCCTATAATTATTGCCATGACTGTCCATGTTGTTATTATGGATCTTTGTCTTATATTGTTAAAACTATTATGTTTCTATTCCATTGCTGCTTAGATTGTGTAGTGTGTTGATAATGGTTCCAGTTGCGTTATCGTTCGGAGTTTGATCTTGTGTGAATCACCTAAGCAATAGAGTAGATCAATTTTAAATACAGGTATGAAAGCCTAATAGGTTTGTTATTTCCACGACATTATCCTAAAGTTCACTGCCTTACATTGTGCACAATTATATACACATATGGTTTGATCCCATATGAACAAACTGAGGAATAGATTAGATCAACTTTTAATATAAGTATTGAATACTTTAATAAGTTAGTTATTCCAATCACTTATCCTAATGTGCACTATCCTACATTTTCGACAATTACATACATGCACGTATGGGTCAAAGTATAAATTATATCTCATTTTATTAGTATGGATACAAGTACACCTCATAATTTTGTAAAACCTACCTAATTAATATAAGTCTTTAAGTTAGTGTTTCCCTTGTCGCACAATAGTGCCATATTGAGCCATAGTTGAACTTTATTTAGATACATTAACTTATCAACATGTCTAAACTTGCATGATTTCTAATGATCTCCACTCGTAGATCTATCATGTATTTTTATATTTGCAAATTCTTATCAAGTTGAGGAACATGTGTTACTAGTGCATCCAATTATTGTAGAGAGGGTGTATTTGCTTCGTTTTAAGAAGATTCTACAAGTGGAATGCGCAATCCTTCCACTTGTGAACGCGAACGTGTTGGAGCCGGAACAAACTCGACCTTATACACTCCGATGTGTGGGGGCCGGCACAAAACGTTAGTCTTGGCGGGAGCCGATATTTCGTCTCCTTCATCGACGACCACACACGGCACACGTGGATCTACCTCATTGAGAGGAAGAGCGAAGTCTTCGACTGTTTCCGGGACCTCAAAGGGTTCGTGGAAACCGAAACGGGACGAAAGATCAAGTGCATGAGGTCGGATGGCGGGAAAGAGTACTTTTCCGGTCAATTCAACGGTTACCTACAACAAATGGGAATTCGCCGCGAATTCAGTTGTAGATACACGCCGGAGCAGAACGGCGTGGCCAAGAGAAAGAATCGGTCGATTGTGGAAGCGGCACGGGTAATGCTGGAGGAGAAGAGCTTGCCCAAGTTCTATTGGGCCGAGGCAGTAAGGACCGCGGTATACATCCAAAACCGGATCGGAGACAAAGTGTCGGCGCACGAGCTATATTTCGGAACGAAGCCGAACTTGCGACACTTGAGGGTGTTCGGTAGCATTGCGCATGTGCATATACCGAAGGAGAAAAGGAGGAAGTTGGACGCAAAGGCCGAGAAATGCATCTTGGTCGGTTACTCGGACGGGCAGAAGGGTTATAAGTGTTATAACCTTCGCACCAAACAAGCGCGTGTCAGCCGCGACGTGGTGTTTGACGAGTCCGCGTCCTGGTACCTGCCCCCGACTACAACCCTAGACTCCAATCCGAGCTCTAATGATGAGGTCAGCAAGGCCGAGATGCCTCCGGATGAGCCCGAAATCGAGACCTGCGAAGAGAGTTCGATTTCACTCCGGTTAAGTGGACCGATTAGACGACTGAGTCGGTACGACCAGTCCAATGAAGAGCTGGCGAGTAGTGGAGACTCGGCCGTGCATTCCCCGCGCAGGAAGCCGAGGAGATGGCTTACGCGCAAAGAGAAAGGGAAGAAGAAGTTGTCGGAAGATGCGCGTGCGAGCGTGCTTCGCTTGAGCGGGACCACCGGGGTCTTGGACCAAGGAGGATGTCCGTCAAGGTATTGAGAAGAGGATGATGTGAATGTAAGATTGGAGGAAGAACTATTACACTTGAGAAGATTGAAGATTGTACACTTTCAGAAGTAGATAAATAATTACAAGATAGATGCGAAGAAGAAGAAATAGAAGCTTATATTATTGATGGTGATGATGATGGTCATATCATATTGAGCCCCCCCTTTACACAAGCCGTACTAGGGGTTTTATAGGTTTGTCCATGCACAAAACCATGGGCTTGGAGCCATGGTTTCTATGCACACAATTTTGCTTTGTAACATGCAGGAAACCATGGGCTTAAAACCGTGGTTTTGTGTACACCATTTTGTTCGTTTGTTTCCTACGGAATACTGAATATGAGAAAGAAATATAGAACATCTAAAGCACTTAGTATTAGCTTTAGTGGTAAGGTAATTGCCTCTTATCTTAGAGGTGCAAGGTTCAAATCCTACTTGCAATCTTGTACATGCACTCAATGCCATTGTGACCTAGGTTTATTTATTTTCATTTTTACAAGTATTCGTGAAATGTGTGTGGATCCTCAATTTTTGACTTTTTCTCGCACTAGACATGCCACATCACGACATCCACCCCCACCAAAACGCACATCCTCCAGTATGTGCCAAGAAGGAAAGAGTGATGTGCAAGGGTCAAAGGTGGTTGGTGTTTGATTTCCTCCTTTCTTGCGCCTCGTCCGCACCGTCTTTTTGTCGTCTACTTCGAACTGTCGTTGCCATCCGATCCACCATATCATTCGCTCACCTTTTTTATTGCCATGTCTAGTTGTCATGGCTCCCTTTGCTCCTCCCGAGCATAACGCTTCATACCTCATGCATGTGCCACCTTCATCTCGACCATCTCCTTGGTCACCTAACTTTCCTTTATCATCATTTCTCGTCTCATGCTTGCCTTTCCTTATTCTCACTAGCCTCAATCAGGTGTCACGACTCGTCTGCTTCGACCTCCGTGTAGGCCGGTTCAACTTTTGTCTGTCTCGACCAATCAACTTCTGGCTTGGTTAGCCTTCCTCCGGATTTGCCTTCGGCTGAATCAGACTCAGACGATCGACTTTCATCCGGGTCAGTTTCCATCCGGTTTTCGGTTGGGTCGGGCCCGTTTGATCAAGCTTTTGATGGCTTGTTGGGCCACATGTTGTGTTTTCCCTTCTCTTGAAAACTCCATCATCATCTTTGACATTGCCTTCATTAGATATTCCTCGTCCAGCTTCATCCTCCCCTACCGCTCTTCACGTCGGGTTCACCAAAAAATGTCGCGAAGATGCGCATGCGAGCGTGCTTCGCTTGAGCAGGACCACCGGGGTCTTGGACCAAGGAGGATGTCCGTCAAGGTATTGAGAAGAGGATGATGTGAATGTAAGATTGGAGGAAGACCTATTACACTTGAGAAGATTGAAGATTGTACACTTTCAGAAGTAGATAAATAATTACAAGATAGATGCGAAGAAGAAGAAATAGAAGCTTATATTATTGATGGTGATGATGATGGTCATATCATATTGAGCCCCCCCCTTTACACAAGCCGTACTAGGGGTTTTATAGGTTTGTCCATGCACAAAACCATGTACACAAAACCACGGTTTTAAGCCCATGGTTTCCTGCATGTCACAAAGAAAAACTGTGTGCATAGAAACCATGGCTCCAAGCCCATGGTTTTGTGCATGGAAAAACCTATAAAACCCCTAGTACGGCTTGTGTAAAGGGGGGGGCTCAATATAATATGACCATCATCATCACCATCAATAATGTAAGCTTTTATTTCTTCTTCTTCGCATCTATCTTGTAATTATTTATCTACTTCTCAAAGTGTACAATCTTCAATCTTCTCAAGTGTAATAGGTCTTCCTCCAATCTTACATTCACATCATCCTCTTCTCAATACCTTGACGGACATCCTCCTTGGTCCAAGACCCCGGTGGTCCCGCTCAAGCGAAGCACGCTCGCACGCGCATCTTCGAGACATTTTTTGGTGAACCCGACGTGAAGAGCGGTAGGGGAGGATGAAGCTGGACGAGGAATATCTAATGAAGGCAATGTCAAAGATGATGATGGAGTTTTCAAGAGAAGGGAAAACACAACATGTGGCCCAACAAGATGCGCATGCGAGCGTGCTTCGCTTGAGCGGGACCACCGGGGTCTTGGACCAAGGAGGATGTCCGTCAAGGTATTGAGAAGAGGATGATGTGAATGTAAGATTGGAGGAAGACCTATTACACTTGAGAAGATTGAAGATTGTACACTTTCAGAAGTAGATAAATAATTACAAGATAGATGCGAAGAAGAAGAAATAGAAGCTTATATTATTGATGGTGATGATGATGGTCATATCATATTGACCCCCCCCCCCCCTTTACACAAGCCGTACTAGGGGTTTTATAGGTTTGTCCATGCACAAAACCATGGGCTTGGAGCCATGGTTTCTATGCACACAGTTTTGCTTTGTGACATGCAGGAAACCATGGGCTTAAAACCGTGGTTTTGTGTACATGGTTTTGTTCGTTTGTTTCCTACGGAATACTGAATATGAGAAAGAAATATAGAACATCTAAAGCACTTAGTAGTAGCTTTAGTCATAAGGTAATTGCCTCTTATTTTAGAGGTGCAAGGTTCAAATCCTACTTGCAACCTTGTACATGCACTCAATGCCATTGTGACCTAGGTTTATTTATTTTCATTTTTACAAGTATTCGTGAAATGTGTGTGGATCCTCAATTTTTGACTTTTTCTCGCACTAGACATGCCACATCACGACATCCACCCCCACCAAACCGCACATCCTCCGGTATGTGCCAAGAAGAAAAGAGTGATGTGGAAGGGTCAAAGGTGGTTGGTGTTTGATTTCCTACTTTCTTGCGCCTCGCCCGCACCGTCTTTTTGTCATCTACTTCGAACTGTCATTGCCATCCGATCCACCATATCATTCGCTCACCTTTTTTATTGCCATGTCTAGTTGTCATGGCTCCCTTTGCTCCTCCCAAGCATAACGCTTCATGCCTCGTGCATGTGCCACCTTCATCTCGGCCATCTCCTTGGTCACTTAACATTCCTTTATCATCCTTTCTCGTCTCATGTTTGCCTTTCCTTATGCTCAACAGCCTCGACTGGATGTCGCGGCTCGTCTGCTTCGACCTCCGTCTAGGTCGGCTCAACTTCTGTCTGGATCGGTCTCGACCAATCAAGTTCTGGCTTGGTCGGCCTTCATTCGGATTCACATTCGGCCGAATCGGACTCAGACGATCGACTTTCGTCCGGGTTAGTTTCCGTCCTGTTTTCAGTTGGGTCGGGCCCGGTTGATCAACTCTCGTCCGGGTCGGCTTCCGTTCTGGTCGGAATACCAACCGCGTCATCTTCCATCCGGATTGTATTCCGGTTCTTCCTTTCTTGCCGCTCTTTGTTTCTTCATCGAACTCTATTGTAGCTTTGTTTTTGGCCTCCTTGTTGGCCACCGTTCCTCTGTATACGTTGGCTTCGACCCTCATCTCCTCGCCACCACCTTCCATCTCTCCGGTCTTATGTTTCCTCTCGGGCACAACTGCCGAAGTCTTCAGAACCGGTGTGGAGGGATCCCTTCCTCTGTGGTCATCGTCCTCATCACCACTTTGGTCCTTCGATTTCTTGCCGTCATCTTCCGTCTCTCCGGTCTCACGTTGACACTCGGGCACAACTGCCGAAGTCTCAGGAAGAAATGTGGGGAGACCCTCGACACCATCGGTCACCGTCTTCTCATCCGTAGCCATCTTTCGCTCAATGTTGTTATTCGCATTGTCTTCAATATTTTCTTCCCCACCACTTTCCGTCTCTTGGGTCTCATGTTGGCTTTCGGACGCAACTGCCCAAGTCTCTAGATCAAGTGTTGGGAAAGTCTCGACACAGTCATCCGCCGTGAACTCTTCCTTAGCCATCTGCGACTGGTTGTCGTTTCTCGTGGCTACCGCCTCAATCACGTCGACCTCGCACTCTTTACATCCCTTGATCACGCAAGCTTCCCTCATGCTTGCACCTTCATCACTCGATATTTCGGACACAACATGTGTTCCGAAATGCTTGTCCACTCTTAAAGCAGCATTTCCCGCTCTCAAGTCTTCGGCCTTTCTCTTGACCGTCGTTCCTCCATAAGTCGAGAAGGTGGCTTGTTTCACACCTTCTCCCATGGTACTGTCATACCAAACCTGGGCCTTCGTATTGGCCACACCATTAGTCTGCATTTGTCGGGAGGTCTCCTCTTCGTCGATCACCATTTTCCTTGGTTTTGTTTTCAACTTCTCTTCAACCTCGACTTGTGTCTTTAAGTTCATTAATGCCTCTCTCATCAAGGCTTCTATGTTGAGTTCTTTCGAAGCTTCCCTCTTCGAGCTTTCTTCCTTCAGTGGGTTTTTATTGCCACATCCCATTCTCCTTTGAACATCCCTTGTGGGTCGTGTTGTTGTCGATGAGAGTCTCATTTCCCTCTTATCGTGTTGTCGGCATACCCTTTCCACTTTGGCCCAATCCTCAGTGAGGCCATTTTCACCATTGCCATCCTCGAGTTGGATTCCAATGGCCTTCCTTTCATTCCGATCGATTGACTTTACAAACATCAATATTCACCCCCACCAATCTCCGATCCCGGTCCGAGAGTTGAGCGAAGCGATACTCAAACTCAACGAATGCATGCATAGCACTCTGGTGGGTCTTTCTCGATGACACCCATTCATGAAACTCATACAGACCTCGTCCCTTTTGCTGTTCGTAACCATATGATTCTCGTAAAGCTTCTTTGAAGGACACCCACGAATCGTGAGTTTTTTGAATCTCTTTAATCTCTTCGAAGATCGGTTCGGCCACCACTCGACAAAAGTACTCCAGCCTCATTGCTTCCTCCACTCCTCTTGAATCCATTTCGGCATTGTAGGCCTTTAGAAATTTTTCGACTTTGCCTCCATCGAAAAACCCGACTCGCTTGATCATGCGTTCGACGGCTAGTTGGGCCGCATGTCGTATTTTCCCTTCTCTTGAAAACTCCATCATCATCTTTGACATTGCCTTCATTAGATATTCCTCGTCCAGCTTCACCCTCCCCTACCGCTCTTCACGTCGGGTTCACCAAAAATGTCGCGAAGATGAGCGTGCGAGCGTGCTTCGCTTGAGCGGGACCACCGGGGTCTTGGACCAAGGAGGATGTCCGTCAAGGTATTGAGAAGAGGACGATGTGAATGTAAGATTGGAGGAAGACCTATTACACTTGAGAAGATTGAAGATTGTACACTTTCAGAAGTAGATAAATAATTACAAGATAGATGCGAAGAAGAAGAAATAGAAGCTTATATTATTGATGGTGATGATGATGGTCATATCATATTGAGCCCCCCCCCTTTACACAAGCCGTACTAGGGGTTTTATAGGTTTGTCCATGCACAAAACCATGGGCTTGGAGCCATGGTTTCTATGCACACAGTTTTGCTTTGTGACATGCAGGAAACCATGGGCTTAAAACCGTGGTTTTGTGTACATGGTTTTGTTCGTTTGTTTCCTACGGAATACTGAATATGAGAAAGAAATATAGAACATCTAAAGCACTTAGTAGTAGCTTTAGTGGTAAGGTAATTGCCTCTTATTTTAGAGGTGCAAGGTTCAAATCCTACTTGCAACCTTGTACATGCACTCAATGCCATTGTGACCTAGGTTTATTTATTTTCATTTTTACAAGTATTCGTGAAATGTGTGTGGATCCTCAATTTTTGACTTTTTCTCGCACTAGACATGCCACATCACGACACCGGCACGGAAAGGAATGAGTCAGACCGACACGAGTCCGACTCCGAGGGAACCGGTGACAGGTCTTTAAAGGTGAAGACCGCGTCGACCGAGAAGTCCTCGACATCGGCTAATGTGAGATTACGCTGATCTACCCGCCAGAAGAACCCAGTTGTGCGGTTCGGATACAACGAGTACATGGCGCATCATTATGCGTACATGACCCGTGTAGCGGATATACGTGAGCCGGAGTGCTGCGTAGAAGCGGCTAAAGACGCGAATTGGCATGCTGCGATGGAGGAAGAGATGCACGCATTGGCGGAGAACAAGACCTGGGACCTGGTTGACGCACCGAAGGGTGTGAAGCCGATCGGGTGTAGATGGGTTTACAAAGTCAAGTACAACACCGATGGCTCGGTCAACCAGTACAAGGCTCGGCTAGTGGCAAAGGGCTACACGCAGAAACACGACATCGACTACGATGAGACGTTTGCGCCGGTCGCAAAAATGACGACCGTTCGTGTTTTGCTCGCAGTAGCCGCGGCCAAGGGGTGGCACCTACATCAAATGGATGTAAAGAATGTGTTCCTGCTAGGTGACCTTGAGGAACAAGTGTACATGGTACAGCCCCCCGGATTTCACTCCGGAACGAACTCCTCGAAAGTATGCCGACTGAAGAAGTCCCTTTACGGACTGAAGCAAGCCCCGTGTGCCTGGAACGCGAAGATCACGCAACAACTGCGTCGGATGGGCTTCGTCACGTCAAAATCGGACTCTTCCCTGTTCATCCGGAAAGGTCGACTCGGCTCGGTTAGTATTCTACTATATGTCGATGACTTGGTCATCACCGGCGCCGACCTAGGTGAAATTGACCGCATGAAGCTCCAGCTTGCGGCATCGTTCGACATGAAGGATTTGGGAGACCTTCATTACTTCCTTGGGATCGAAGTGATCCGTACCCCCGAAGGCATATTGATCAGCCAATGTCATTACGTGCTGAGTATGCTCTTCAAACTCGGGATGGCCAACTGTAAGTCCATCTCGACTCCTCTGGACAAAACCGTCAAGCTTCGTCCTGATACGGGAAAGGTATGCGACCCGACGAGGTTCCGACAAATTGTTGGTAGCCTCATATACTTGACCATTACCCGACCCGACCTCAGTTATCCGGTCGGTGTGATTAGTCAGTTCATGGCGCGACCTACCGAGGAGCACCTTCAGTGTGCGCAACGCGTACTTCGGTACGTAAGCGGCACTAAGGACCGGGGACTGCTATATCGGACCGGTGCAGCCGCGCAGTTAGTCGGCTACACCGATGCTGATTGGGCTAGCAACGCCGCCGATCGCCGATCCACATCTGGATACGCGTTCTCCCTCGGGAGTGCCGCAATTGCGTTGTCGTGCCTTTCGGCTCCAGATCGTTGCGTGAGTCGGGTGGGAACCGCCGAGGTTTTGGACTAGGAGGAAGAGGAATACAAATTAAGGCTAGTTATGAATAGTGGAAAGAGAAGTAAGATAGCAATCTCGTGAATCCCACGAGTTTAGTGTATTTTAAACAATATTTAGATTATAAGAGTAATTTAGATGGCAAAATTCGTGAATCCCACGAATATATTAGATTGATCAATCCTTGTATATTAATCAACAACCTTATACATATTTCTCTCCTCCTTATATAAAGATGGAAGAGGCTAAGCATGGCTTCATGCTTTTTCACCAAAAGTGTCCATGCACACTAAATGTGCATGTGATGCTTTGTCATTTCTTAAGTATAGGGCTATTGCACGCTAGATGTGCATGAGTCACTTTTAATGTCACGTGTAAATAAAATATTCACACCCTAAAGAATACATGAGTTTTAACTTTTAATAAAGGTATGTGTAAATAAAGGTCTTATACGTATTAAATCTATATGTATAACACTAAAGATAAGTTATTAAAATGGTAAAGTTGGGGTTTATCTACGTGGAGGTGTAGGGTTCGAATCCTGCCCT
>NW_028230939.1:0-22257 GCF_043228905.1 Azolla caroliniana | reverse complement strand
ATCGAGACTCTGCTGCAGGACTCGCGGGATTCGCTGCCAACATTCGTATTGATTTTTTGCCTGCTACTTTTTCTCCTTTTTTCCGTGGCTCAATTCTGATGATGATTAATTGGAGCTGTTGCTGTTTTTCTTCTCTCTTTCTTCTGTTTGCTTTTCCCTTTTGATTCGTTTTAATTCTCATTATGACTGTGATGTTATTTCTTCCTTCTTTAGCAGATTTCCATGGCTACTCAGACAGGAATAGCTAGCACCAAAGTCATCATTCTTGTTCTTGGCGCTGGTAAATTGCTTATAAACTTCATGCGACCCTTTTTTATCTTTCTTTCTTTAGTTAACAGTAGCCATCTTTCTGATTAATCAAATTTTGAAGCTTGTTTCTTCTAGATATTTAGAGAAGAAAATTCACAAAATTTTAAGTTTCTTTATTCTACAGATTCATGAATTTCATAAATATATTGAAGCTTTTTTCCTTCAGAATCGATAATGAAAGCACAAAAAATAAATTTCTTTGTTCAGAGTTCATAAAGAAATTCGCAACATTTTGAAGCTTTCTCCTTTCAAATTTAAATAAATAAATTCAAATTTTAACCACCGTCCAAGTTCAAAAATGAAAAGGAGATTCTCCTTTGTTAGTCAATAATTACATAAATGCAATGTTTCTCATGAAAGAAGACTGGAGCTCATTTCAATAAAAGATGTTTTTATATGTTATATGCAACTGTGGCTGCGTATTGAAGATATATATATATATATATATTGTGTGTGTGTGTGTGTGTGTGTATCGTTGCTCATCTCTCAAAAATTGTTTTAGATTTTATGTTAACATGGTCATGGTTTGCTTTTAATCAGCGTTTAGAAATGATGAAAGGTGCCATGAAATATTTGTTCGACTCTCTAAATTTCAATGTTTCTATTTCTTTTCCAATTTGTAGTATGTTTTTTCTCATCAGGAGCATATAGGACACAGTAATATTTGATTCATATTTCTGTTTTTCATTCTAATTTTGAGTCTTTTGTCCTCAATTTGCTTAATTGATGTCTAACACATTCAAAGCATTCTCATCAGTTGTGGATTGTGGCATTTATCTTCACTTCTCTTTGGGCCAGTATTCTCAAGAACATTTGTTTTGTGCAGGAATGACTGGACACATGGTCCTCGGGAAAGCTACACTGTCAGATACTATCACAAATATACAGGTGCATTTTTAATGCTTCATTGCTTTCAAAGTTCTCTATATATTATGTAAAAGTTAGTAGTTTTAGTACTCCGAAAGGGAGAGAAACAAAATTGTTAGGAAAGTTGAACCCTTCATGAGAAAAGTGATCTTAACAAATCATTAAATAGATGAAAACGTTTTTACTTATCTTGGCATGTGCCTATATGTGCCAATTAATTAGGCGTGTGAAACAATATGTATATTTTTGTGGATGAAATTCGACGCTTAGACATCTTCTTCTCAGCGACATTTATATTTATATTGAAAGGGGTGGCTGCTAGCTTAGGTGATACTTACAAATATTGTTTGGTTAATTTCTAGTAGTATTGTGGTTCTATGAAGACATTAGCCCAATGCTTAAAAACACTCCTGTGCGATCTTGTGTCTAGGTGCCATTTCGTTGTCATAATATAAAAAAGGAATATTACGAAGCCTGGGAGTCTTATCGTACTTCTATCTCATAGAATGTTTTGCTTCTGTTATTTACAACAGGATGCTTCACTAACAATAAACACCCTGTAAACCATCTTATGCATATAAACAATTAATAATGAAAATATGGATTATGAGCTTATTTTAGTCTTGCCATTAACATGTGCAGGAGTATTTATTCAAAGGTAAAAAAGGTGATTCAGGAGGTCAGGATTCTGAGAATGATGCTATTCAGGCTCAGGTCTGTTTATTTTCCTAGTTTTTCATATTTTCAGTTAAATTTTGCAAGGGGGAGAGTTGTTATCTGTAACAGTTAAAATGTCAAAATAGCACTTTTCTGAGTATGCCAGTTATGTAAAAAAAATAGAATAATGAAAAAATAGAAAAACTACATGTATTGGTACAGGCTTAATCTATCATCAAAAAATGGAAAATGAATAAAATAATGTTAAAACAACAATATATTATAGGAGACAAAACAAATTTCACAATGGGAATGTGAAGAAAGAGACCTTCTAAAAAATTGATATGAGAGAGTCTAGTGAACGTATCGTTGGATGCTTGAGAAATTATATGGGATTTTAGTAAGGTAGTTGTTAATGTTAGAGAAATTATTAAAATGTGATCCATCCATGTCTTGTAAGGACATTCTTAACTCTCATTGTTCATAATAACATATTATGTTATTCAATATAGAAAATCAGGAAGGTCACAGACCCATACAGAGTGATATTACATTTCAAATAACTTTTTTTGTGAGAGCATTACTTGTTATTGATGGGTAGATATGGCCATGATAACATTTGCGACACTCCAGCCTTCTGTGAACCATTAGCCTAGATATAATATGATGGATATCCGTGTCTTTTTTAAAATCTAATGACATTTGTCCTTCTCTAGCTATTGGTGAGTGGTCATGATGTATTTGCATGCATACCTGATGGCATTTAGCAGATGTTTAATATAGGAGTTCCTTGCTATAAAAGTGTACATCTGGTGATTGCTGTTGTTCAGTAGCAAAGTGCATTGTCTTCCTTGGTAAAATTTGGATAATATATTTTGTCTTTTGAATAATAGATTGTGCGCCTAGCTCAAGAAGTTCGACAATTATATGGTGGAAGACAAATCACAGTTGTGAATGCATCAGGCCAAAACAGTACGCTACTCTAACTCATTCACTTGATATATTCTTTTATTTATTCAAAGATGAAATGGCAATGAACATGACAATGAAGACCTTGATTCTGCTAGATGATGGTGACATCAATTAAATGTGGAAAGTGACCCAAAGAACATACAAGATATTCTCTCCATTTTTATAACAGAGATGGGGATATAAATTGTAGTTGATATCTAATCTTCATTTTTATAACAGACTTTCAACCCCTCAAAACAAGCTGAAACTCTGACCCCAAAAATAGATGTAATTGTTCGCATATATTATGTGAATATACAGGGAAGGGAGCCCAAACTCAATTTTCCATTTGTATTTTTCTGTCAGAAAAATTCTGGCTACAATGTCTGACTGTCCCTACTATTTCCATGCATATCTGAGGCCTGCGTTCTTATTCTCCACTTAATTACCACTCACTATGTTTATCAATGTCCGAGCTTCCATTTTTCTCTTTTAGCCCAGCGTGACAGCCCAAACTTTCATCCTTGAAACTCTCGTTCTAGCTTCCTGCCAAACTATCAGTTTATAATGTGCGGTGGATGTGTTTGCCAATGAACTGGAACTCAACACCTTTGCTAACAATGAACTCATTCCTCTGGTCCTGCACTAAAAATGAACACCATTTAAATTGTCGAGTAGCTCAGAAAGGGTATAAGTTATTGTCGAAATATACTAGCAAATTTGCTGTGGTCTTGTAAATTAGATTTTTCCTAAGATTTCACTTGGATTTTATAAATTGTGCTCTTTGAAACATTATGTATTACGTCATTTATATTTGCGAATCAATCTGCATCTAAACTAACCAGAGCAAGGTGCTAATGGGGAGAACATGGAAGTGTCCTGAAATCTAAGTTTAAGCATTATCTTTGGAATATTATCTAATTGCATACTGGATTTTATAAATTGTGCTCTTTGAAACATTATGTATCACATCATTTATATTTGCAAATCAATCTGCATCTAAACTAACCAGAGCAAGGTGCTAATGGGGAGAACATGGAAGTGTCCTGAAATCAAGTTTAAGCATTATCTTCGGAATATTATCTAATTGCATACTGAAATTAAAATGATCAAACTTGCAGACAATCTTGGGTCATATATCATCCCAATAGCAGTCTTGGGTGCAGTTGGATATGGCTATATGTGGTGGAAGGTAATATGAATAGGACGATCAAGATTATGGTAATACCTCAGCATAGTAATGAATGAGATGATTCATTGAAACGAGAAACAAGTCTTTCATTCATCTCTATAGATGTATATAAAATTTGGTTTTTGTTGAAGAGAGCACTAACTATTTTGCATCAATATGTCAGGGATGGTCTTTTTCTGACATTATGTATGTCACGAAGCAGAATATGGCCAATGCAGTTTCTAGTTTCAACAAACAACTAGAAAATGTCTCTACAGCACTTGCTGTGAGTTTCTAGATACACTGTACATGGCAAGAGTGCAGTTTATATTCTACTAAAATGATTGTTGCTGAAATGGTTGCACCTTTCATTTACAATAATAGTATGCATTGTACTGAAATCACCGTGATTCTGCAGGCTGCAAAAAAACAACTAACTCAACGCATGGAAAAGCTGAATGACAAAATGGATGAACAGAAAGAAATAACTGGTGCTATACGCTTTGAAGTATGGGTTCTAACATGCTCTGTATAATGAGAGGCCATAATATGTCATTTGATGTGTAAATTAATTATTGTGTTTGGTGTGATATTGAAGGTTGGTGAAGTACGTGAAAATCTGGCTCAAATGGGACTTGATATTGAGGGTGTGCAACGCCTTGTTGAGGGTCTGGTTTGTATGCTAACTATGATTAATAATCTATTTGAGATTCCAAGTGAATGTTTTGATTGAACTGCAATCTGATTTCCACATCAATTATCATGGGGATCTATCTACACAGGGAACCAAGATTGAGAAAATCGAAGGAAAACAAGTAAGCTCAGAGCTTTGTGGTCTTTTATTTGATAAAAAGGCAATAAGATGGGGCTAATCTTGATGTTTACTTGCAGGATCTTACCAATGCTGGAGTTGTATATTTGTGCCACTTTGTCCAAGGTCTTGCTGTGACTGGCCCTCAAAAGCCAGAGCTTCTGCAGGTAGGAGTTCTTTGTACATTCAGCCTCACAAAGCCAACATATTTAAAACAGAAAAATGTTGTTGAAGTAGAAATACGTCCCGAGTTGCTGGTGTTACTGGTCTAGGGATTGTTGAAGTTAGAATTTCAAAACAATTTATCTCTCAACAGGCAAACAGCATTGAGGAAAATAGGCAGGGACACTACTTGATCTTGACCATAGTTGTATACGGGTATGTGTGGAAGGATAGATTACAGGTATTCAAGGATTAGTCATATATAAGTTCTGCAAGAGGCCATAGGCTAGAAGGTAGTAACATAAAAAGGTGAATATATTGAAGAAGCAAAAGTTGCTTTTTGTTATGACAAAATGGTATCCCCTTTGACGGTTATTTATTTTTAGTGAAATTACCATACGAACAATGCAATTATATTGCCCATGTTATGCACGAGCTCTGGAATCAATAATTTCATTGTCGCATGCTTAAGTGATATCAGGTTTTGAGGGGCTTTCAGACCCAGTAAAAGAGTGAGTTTAATAAAATACATTGAAAAAATTGGTGAAGAGAATTAAAACAAAAATTGATCAAATTAAAGCTATGTATTTCTTTGCTGCAGTCTTTTGCAGGGAAAGCAAGATTGGAGCGATCACCATCATCTGGAATGGGACTTGGTGGTTTGAAGGTATATAAAACAGATGCTTGGGTATGTATCGTGTACTGAGTGATAGTGACTGATGTAAAGGAATATGTGTACCACAGGAATTGCAATATCTCAAAGATGCCTTGCAGTCTGATGAGACACCTACCAAAAGTGGTGATATAGAGGTTTTATCGACAACATCTGAGGTCACCTCTGACAGTGTAACTCCGGCTGGAGCCGTGCATAGGACTAGAAGTCGCATGGCCCAAACAATTGTGATGTCAGAGTAAAAAAATATTCCAATTTTTGAAAAGAATTCTTGGAAATCAGAAGAATGCCATAGACAATTTCTCACTTAATGATGGCTCAGTTGCTGTTTGATGGCAACCTGCAGAGTTGAACTTCCGACATGCAGCTTATGATGGTCGTCCATTCTTGCCTGCAGATATGTTTATAAGGAAGACCACTGTTGAGATGGAATTAGCTTTAATGTATTGTTAAGACACCACTAGAAAATTTTCATGTGGTCGTATTTTTTTTTTTCATGCAAATTTATGCACAGAATCTGCCAATCTTGATGTGTATATGACATGTTGCAATAAATAAATCATTGTCATTCAATTCTCTCATGTGACAAAACTGATGCACCAAAGAGGTGTTTACCATATTTGATGTATCCAGTATCATATCTCTTACTATGATAAAATCTATTGCATGTTTATACATTTCAGTATAGTATCTTATGCCCTTTGCAATGAGAGGTCTGTTCTGAATTAGCTATGAAGGACAGATTAAATAAAAGAAAAATAGGAAACCACGGTTTGTTGTGGCAGATCATGGTCATTGTTCAGGTGCCAAAATGAATTTGAAATGTCTCATTTTCAATGAAATGCAAAGCACCTTTTAAGCCCTTGGAATGAAACTCATTTAACAAGGCATATAATCAAAGTTCTCATGGAAGATGTAACCACCATAGGATAAAATTACGTTTAAGGCTGTTTGCATATCACCCAAAAATATCATTTCATTCAAAATCTTACTTCTTGTTGACATTTGTGAAGAAGTTTCAAAATCAACATTAGTTCCACATGTTCTTAACCCCCGCTACATATTCCTTACTAGGAAGCAAGGCAACAACTGTATTGTAAACAAAGTTTCAATGTGTTTAATTCCATGAATCTGCTCTTAAAATTCATTAGTGTGACTATAAAACACAGTGAGTTTGAGTTGAAATCAAAATAAGTTCCACACATCCTATATCCCCACTACAAATTCCTCGCGAGGCAAAATTTCAGCATGTATAACTTCATTTGGAATTTCCTACATAAACTCGTTAATGTAACTAAACAAATCATATACAGTTAAAAAGAATCTAACAATTTGATTGCCATGGTTTTAGGTAAGCCAACCCAATATCCATCTATCTATAGGAAGAAATGGTCACCACGATTGACATCCAATGGAAAGAAGGTTTGGGTACAAGCACTACCCACTAGTGTTTTCTCAGAATAAACAACATTTATAAGTTTGAAACAAAAAGGCATCAATAGAGCCCTTATTTGTAGATAATTAACAAATAGTTTCTAGCAAGCCATGCTTTCATTGTAAGACCATATACAATTATTAATGATCACTCCCATCAATGGCAGCTGAATCTTCCAGTCTCTATATCAACTTACTTGAAAGCCACCCATTGAAGGCGCATTTAAACTTCAAATGAACTCTCTCTCTCCCTCCCTCCCTCCCTCCCTCCCTCCCTCTCCCTCTCCCTCTACGTTAGGATTTTCAATTTTATGAAAGCTCTGACAAAATTCTCTGGCACTTCTCCTCTAGAACTTTCACTGATTCAATGAACAAAACTTCAGGTGGTAGAGCACCCGCAGATTCGACAGTAACTGTGTCAAAAGAAAGTATCACATCAGTTCTTGCACCACTGAGTCTTTATCATTTATACATAACATTGAAAAAGATAAGCAACATGTTAAACATACATATAAAGTGATCTTTCACACGACGCAATTGTACACGAGTATCCCACCCATCTCCAAACACACATTCTCTACACAGTGTACACACTCTTGGCTGTGTGACGACAGCTTTTTTTGCGCCTGCCAATTCACGTTAACAACTTTTCTTGTTTTCAAATAAATCATCATAAAGGAAGCATTAAACTCCTAACGTGATCAGTATTTTCCAGAATCTAAAAGAATCATTGCAACACCCCTTTGGTGGGGGGGGTATCTCAGTCATTTTTTAAAACTGTAGGGCATTCTGGTAAATACCCACTCCTATAATTCTTTACCTTTCGGCAGATCTTCAATATCAAACACGTTCACTGGGCATTTCTCAACTAGTTCCTCTGCCATCTCATCCCACACATCTTCAAGAAATACCACCTAAGAATGACGAACATCTTATCAGCCTGATTATCAATCAAACGTGACAAAAACCTCTTATAGGATGTATCATCAATACAAATTCACATATATAGTAAACAAACATTTACATACATACATACATTCATCCACTCAGCTCTCACTTCCACTGGAAATGAGGATGACTTACCTCTGGAAGCATCCTGTACCTCGCAGTTGCCACAGGAGACCATTTTGCATGTGTTTTTCCCATACCTTTGATTGCATGAGCTTCCAATTCAATACACTACAATAAATCCCAACACTTTAAAATCAATTTAACTTTAGGAAAAACAACCTTTTATCTTTTTAAAAATTTTGTCTCTCCATAATGTAGGTGCAAAACTTTATTAAACGCGCCATAGAAAGTCCTAGGAACTACATCAACATGCACTTGTTAATGGCTTTTAGATCTCAGGGGATGACCATCTTAAATAAACCATTAAAAAAGTGTAAAAAAACAATAAAAAATAGGAGTAATTGAGATAGATCAAGAATATAATTGTCCTAATGAATAAGGTGGTGCTCTCTCTCTCTCTCTCTTTATCTCTCTCTCTATCTATCTATTCTATAAATATATAAGCTTTTTCCATAGATTCTGTTAAGAGTTTATAACAATCTAAAAATAAGCACTAGAGCTTCCAAGAATGTTATGGCTAAGAATTAGAGATGACACTGACTGACTTGGCCGGGACGTAGCTTGGCGAGTGTGATGTCTGGATATCGTGAGATAATGGGATCCATCTTGAGAAGTGGTAACGTGTCCTGACTACATGTAAAAGACGTGTACGTCTTCTTGCATTTCTCAGAAGAAGGAACCTCATATTCACTCCCATTTGGCAGCCACCGCAATTCCTCAGATCGAACTGCACATCCCATCAAAAGGTTGTTATTAATAATAAGAAAAAACCATACACAATATCACAAGCATTCCAACACCTCACATTTAGCTTATATTTGTAAATACACAACACCCATTTACTGTCACAATATCATATGTACTTAGTCAAAATACAAAGAATAGAGAAACTATGGTAATAATGTAGTCATAACCCATAATGGAAAACATTATCTATTCAGATATCAGTTAACATATTCTTCAATGTCCCCAGCCTTACAGGTGATATCTTGTTGAACATCAAACAGTGTATTGTTGTTCGGTTATGACATTGCGATCCAAATTCACATGTCATGGAAAAAAATAAAAATGCCTAAATTCCAAACAGACATGTACCTAGCAAGCAATCCATTTACAATGGCACATGAGTATATCGCTAACAAAGAAAGTCTTGTTCACAATATCTCCAATTTGATGGTAAATATATTACCAATCTACACAGAAAATTCGCAATACTTTTACATATCCCAATAATTCGTTCAGGATGTGGGATATGGAGTTTTCAACATGGAGGAATAGAGATGTACCTGTACTGTTCTTTACTCGTCCATCTTGCTTCGTGCAAACTGCATTCAGCTTGAAGACAATCGTATTCCTTTCATTTGCCAGATCATTTTCTATCAAAAAAAACACTAGACGTGTTAGACTAATCCCAAACCACAAAACAGAACGTATAATTCACATCAAGTTACCTGACTTGTATTCAAATAGTCTGGGATCAGCTTTGATAGGAACTAGTCCCAATCGATGTGCCAACACCTCATCTTGTATGAGAGATGTGTTATTAGCAATGAGAACTTTCTCAATTGCCATTGTGGGTATCTTTCATATGAAATGAATACAGTTAAATTTTGTAAGGAAATCCCTTATATGATATGACCCTTGTATTATTTCAAATTGCACAAAAACAATGAACCAATATACCTCTGAAATCAGAATCCTTCTGAAAGCATTCACTATCGCAGCATCAATGCCAATCATATCAAATTCAATGTCATCACTGTTAAAAGAAATTATCTCAACACGGAAATCTTTGAAAAAATCTGTCAAACGGAGGCTGTTATCAACACCAGACAACGAATATGCACCAGAGAACTGTAGCCTTTCTGTCTGCACGAGTTTACAGGGGGAAAAAGAGAAAATAAAAGCTGTGTAAGAAAAAACCAGATGAAATAAACTGAAAAGAAGAGAATATATCCGTATGTCTTGTATATGCAACGGAAAAAGGATTATACTAGAACACATACATAAGAAGCAGCATCGGGTCTACAGACAACTCGAGTTCGTTGAAGTTCGAGGTGAGGAGGGAGCTGACCCCTTGGTATATCAGGCATATCAAGAGCTGAATTAATATGAGACATGGAGATTGTATACAAAAACCTTTCCTTGATCTTGATTTAATATATGAACACCTCCTCTTACTGGGATTGAAATTTGAAACTACATCAAAAAGTGATAAACATTAATGAAATAAAGTGGTAATCTAGTTCGCAGACATATAGCACAAGCGCATACAGATGCATTGTGATCATACTTTGAAAATACGGGTTGCATGCACTAGCATTTCCCCACCTATGCGAAATGTGTTAGCTTCATACTGTAGATGAGAAAGGAAACTCGTTATTTAGAGTTCCGTGCCCATCAAATTGTTCAACTTTATCTAATAGAGAGAAAAAGATACCTTCATGAACGAGATTGATAACATAATTAATGGATGAAATCTATGAGTGCCTACTATAGGATATTGAGCAAGAAAACAGGAGCACTATACGTAGGTCTCATAGTTAACCATTTTGGCCTCTTGGAAAATCTTTAAAGTTGCAGATATTAATATTTACGGATCGCACTATCAGAAACCTGGTGAACAGTTGTCTTGTCTTTGGTTATGTACATGTTCCAATCCATGGACATGATATGGAGCTTGATGAATCTATCTTATTCTAGGAAACGAATAAACGACACTCAGACTCAGGAAAGTTATTTCTTTTGAAAATATCAGCAATTGGAAATATTTGCCATATTGGAACTACTCCTGGCTATCTCTCATGAGACAATACATACATCTCTCTTAACTCACAGCAACACTAAACTTATCCTTTTCCAGTTTTCTGGTCTGATGGCCCCCTCACAAAAGATCATCATCATCGATATCAATGTCATCAGCACGGGTATCAGTAGCAATAACATTATCATCCTCTTCCTGACCAGGGATTTTGGTTCCATATATATATGATAAAACGTTAGCAATAGACCAAAATAGATCAAAGATCAGTAATATATATATATATATGATAAAACGTTAGCAATAGACCAAAATAGATCAAAGATCAGTAATATATATATATATATATGATAAAACGTTAGCAATAGACCAAATTAGATCAAAGGTCAGTAATATATATATATATATGATAAAACGTTAGCAATAGACCAAAATAGATCAAAGGTCAGTAAATGCGTTTGTGTTGATATCTACATCTATTATTAACCTTTGATCGATGGGAAGTTTTTCAGCCAGAGACAATCAAAATCGCTGGGAGCAACACGCTACATATAGTCCGCTTCCAAATGTTAAGATTGTGAGTGGGCCAAAAGCAGAGTTTCTCGATCTCTCTCCCTCTCTCTGTATATATATATATATCTTCATGTGTGTGTTCCGGTTTCTGCTTCTCTGGGAGTCTGACATCGTACCTTCCTTCTTCTTTGGAGTTGTCCAAGCAGCCAGGAAAAATATTATGTGGTAGTTGCTTTGGGGAGAAACAGGGGTTTATGGGGGGGTTTAAGGTGCTAATTAAAGGTGGTCATCTTTTTCGCGTGTCTGGTTTGCTTCTAGAATATGCATACTCCATTCCATGGTTGTGTATTTCTCTTTTCCTCCAAAAATTCCATTCCTCGCTTCTATCATCAATTAGCACATTTCCTTTAAGCTTGCAAAATGCATATAATCTTGTCCCAAAGAAACAAAGAAGCTGACCTAAATCCATGGATCATGAGTCTTTGAGTTGTTTTATTGTGAATCATCCCTAAATAAAATTTCACCTTCATAAATTCGTGATTGTTTTAAAGTTAACAAACAATGGAATACAACTTAAAATGTTGGAATGCAAAATACGAGTTCAAACATTTAATCTTTTATACACTCTTTTTAATATTTGCCGTGGATTGTTGTGAATGTGTTCATACCAATCAACTTTTGATGATTCACATGTTTTTCCACAATATAACATACAATGGTGACCCTTTCAAAATAGTGGTCAATATGTCCCATGTACCTAATATAAGGGGAAATATGGCCATCAAATTCAAATTATTGGAAAATAAAACATATAATTAGAATTCAAAGTCAACAAACTCTTGGAAGCATTGTTCTTCATTACTATTAATGTACTAGTATTTCTTCCTTAAAATGTTGTTGGGGAAATCAAAGCTTCCCTAAAAATCATCCATGGATCTAATTTGTCTTTTGTAGGGAGAAAAATATTTATTTACGTAATTCAAGAATCTCTTAAAGTATTGGATTAGTACATCCTCGTGCATTGGGTCTAATAAATATCCAACATGATCCAAACATTTCCATGAACAAACGGAATTAGAGCCGCAATAGATAAAGATAAGATAAAGGGAGTTAGAACAAAGGCAATAAAATAAGATACGCTTATTAGGAAATAGAGATACCAACCACAGTGAATGCGACATGAAATTCCTTTAGAGAGATAAGATCAACCTTGGACAATTCATTTATTGGTATAATAATCAGTATTGTTGGATCTCAATCTCAGGCTTTGTGATGAATAAGTTTTGTCTTTGTACACACCCTCTCACAAATTCTTTCATAAATTCTACGAAAAGAGTAAAATTGGGTCATGACTTATTTTATGTCCTACTTGTGGTTATATTTCTCCAACCAGATCATAGGTATTTCTCCACCAACTAGAGTTTTAAAAACCAAGTTATATAGCCTCTGAATAAGTCCCACTTTCAAATACACAATCTTTCGAAAAGATGAAAGAGACCTTATATTCATTCTAACCTTTCAATAATTCATTGAAATTCATGAGATGAAATGGATATATATGTTCTTTCCAAACATGTAGATCAACATTTTTTGTACATTAATGCTAAATCTTTTGCCTTGTCAATGTTACAAGGGCTAATTATGAGAATGTTGTGATGAACTCGCAAAGAAAGTATACATGTAGTTAGGTTATTGCAAAGGCAAACTAGTTGGGACAATGCCTTTCCATACAAATCTTTTGAAACCAAAATTAATGTTATGATAGGATAGATACCATCCATGGCTTAACAGTTAGAGAACCCAACTAATAATTGGTAACTCAAAGATTCATTTGTTATTGGATGAAAACAAAAAAATTAAATTTTGCAAGTTTAAAACAACAACCCAATAACTAAACTTTATGTTTTTTTCTTGATCATAACTTCTAGAGCAAGTGAGAAAAAGGAACGAGAATAGTGGTATTATGGATCATTTGAAAATTCAAGTACTTTTTCGGAAACTATTAATTTATTGCATAACAATCACCATGCTTTTAATATAGATCCTAAAATCACCTATGTTGAGATGAACAGGTGGATTGAACAAATTTTCAAGGGCAACGAGATAAGCCTTAAATATGTTTTGATCCCCTCGCACAAAAAAGAACCAAACTGGTGGTAACGAATTAGGATTTTCTTGGTTACATGTGTCGGAAAACATAACAAACTTAAGTGTAGTTCTATCAATAATAAAATGTATACAAAGTATAAATAAAATCCATCATGCATGTTGTACAAGACCGAAGCAAATTGGTGGTAATGGATTAGGATTTTCTTGGTTACATGTGTTGAAAAACATAACAAACTTAAGTGTAATTCTATCAAGAATAAAATGTATACAAAGTGTAGATAAAATCCACCATGCATGTTGTACAAGACCAAAGAGAGAGGTTTATCATACGTAAGCTTTAGAAAAGATAATGTATTTGCAAAGAGGGGGATGATTATACAATGATAAAAAAGCAATAAACTATGTAAGAAGTACTAACCAATCTCTAATGACGAGTAAGCAATTGAGAATGACAATATATGTACCAACAATAGGTCTTGTCGCCTTTTATTTTAACTAATGTGAAACTTCCTTGTTTCTAATGATAATGATAAAAAAGGAGAAGTATAAGTATGACTATATTATTTTACATTTGTGATCACTGAATTTCGTGTTTCATTGAAAGTTATTGAGTCAATATCCCAAAAGAAGTCGACCTTCCATGGAGTATCTAGAAGCACACATAATAATAAATGAAACAAAGGAGTAGATGTCACCGTCAAACACAAGGGAGGAAGTTATAAACATTTATAAATCCTAGAATTGATTTTTCACAAAAGAAGTTGGTGTTTGTGAAGAAGTAGCAAGCATTAAACATGAACTTAAACCAAAACATATATATTGTTTAATCAACTCAATAAATGGCGGAAAAGTATGTGCATTACGCAAATAACTGAACTGGTCAATTATAATGCTAATTTGTAAAAAGAAAATGAAAGTGAAATACCAATAAAGAAGCCAAACCCATTCACCAAGGCCCAAGTTATTTGTTTTTACCAAAAAAGGAGCTACGTTCCCATTAGTTAGGAGACCCAGGCCCGAGTTATTGTTCTATACAACCTCCATGTAATATCATAATTACCATTCTGAAATTTCACCCTCTAGTTTGACATGGATGAACCCAAAAGTCCTTAGGTAACGCATAAAGGTTTATTTATGTTATTATGTTAATTATTCTGTTTTTGAAGAGTACAACGATTGGAATAATCAACATCTAGGTGGATCATCGTTGTTAAAAGCACATATTTTACGTACAAAATGTGTTCCACAATACTATGAAGTATTTAACATGTATTCTACATTTTAGAAGTGTCATTTTTTAATGTATTCTAAGTATTTTATGTTTCCTAACAATAAATAATAATTTGACCAAAAAACAATTGTTAAAATTTAATACAAACATTACGAAGTATAAAATGTATTCTATCTTTGTAATGCATATTAAAAATAATTGGAGAAAAAGTAGATGGTTTTTAAAATACTTAACATATGTATTAGTTGCTCATTATTACACAACAATGGGGTGGAGTCAGGATCACATATGGAGTCAAAACCAACATTAATTATGGCAGAGAATCACAAACAACACTTGTTGACTGTGGTGGAATCAAGAATTTTATCTATTTGCTAACACATCAAAGGTAGTGACCAACAACCCCTAGTAATGCAATTGCACAAGCAAGAGTGGCATTGAGCAATATCTTACACCACAAATACTTCTCAAAGGCAATGAAGAACTACTTCATAGTGGGATGACAAGCACTAAATGTGAATGAGTTTCACAATTATCTTTCGATCCAATAATCACCATTACCACCAAGTAAAGTATACAGAGGTTGTTGACTCCTAAATGAAATAGGAGGAAAACTACGCTCGAGCATAGACCAAAGCATTGGTTCGCCTATTCTAAAAAGTATTAAATAATACAAGTTCCCCTAAATAGGCACAACAGTATTCATGAGCTAAAATGAAAAAAGTAAATATGAGATATACAAATTGTAGATCAAGAGATAAGTTGATGCCACAGACACCTCCTAGACCATAACAGGTCAAAGACAACCCTTCAAGACATTGAAAAAATCACTGTTTGGAAGATCATCAACCAAGGCACCACGCAGGTTGACTTAGAATCCACAAAGACTTCGCCAGTAAGGGCAAAAGATGCAAGATGACAAAATCTAAGCACCACCATGTGCTTAGATTGATCCCTAATGAAGAGAACTCCCATCCAAGCACAAGTATGATAGGTAATACAAACATGTCATCATTATAAACTTCATTATCTTCCAACTGGTTAATGAAATGAAGTGTGTGATAAAGTCACCTAGTAAAGTGAATGTGTCCCAAATTTTTGTGGCTGTAAATGTTGTTATAGGTTTAGTGATAATCATTAAAACCTAGTTAGTTTAAACATGGTTTGACACTCTACAAATCCATACTGGCAACAATAGGCATGACCAGATCTAATGACCTCAACTTGGAGAGAGCACTTCACTAAGTAAGAAATGAGGTTGGGAATAACTCCTAAGATCAATTGACACAAGAAGTAAGTTGTTATGTTATTCTTCTACGGTGATCATATTGTAGAGTATAAACAATATGCAAATTTGTAAATCGCCACAAACATAGGCCTTTTAAATTGTGAAAGTGATTTGTTATACCATGATGATCATAAAGGAAAGCATTTCCTCCAATACACCGGTTGTGTCACATTCTCCAATAAAACAAGTGAAAAATCAAATTAATGATGCTCAATTGCGGAAGATTTTTGTATGGTTTTAGAGTGGGGATGGTGAAGTAAAGAGAGGTTAGGTGATGGATTTAGAGACAAAGAGGAAATATTTTTGTGATTAAATAGAGAGAGAAAGGGGGTACAAAACATATAACGAGGAGAAATAAGTGATTGATCAATGGTTAAGAGGGACAACTAAGATCTAAGTCAAACTCCACCATTATAATCAAGAGAGAAGATAACTTGATCCTTGTCAAACTGACCTAGTCCCTTGTAGTTGTAAATTGATGATCATTATCTTGACTTTTAAAAGGAACTACCTTTTATGAATCATGAAAGCTATTATGTGGGGTCTAGATAGGTTCTCACTTTAAATAATTTGTTTGAAAATCGAGACTTAATGTTTTTGTGGATGGCTTCACATACATATATGTAGTTGACGCGGTCGAATATTAGGACAATTAGCAAATTGACTAAAAATGTGGGGCATGATCAACGAAAACGATCTCTACAAGCAATAATGAAGACCAAAACAAACTTAGGCGCTTGACTCTCGCAGAGCTATAATAATGTCAACAAGCATGAATAGGAATTACATCTAATAAAAAAGAAGGGGCAAGATACCAAAAGGCGTGACCGAAGACTTTGCCTATTCAAAAGTGCGCACATGCACATTCAGAGGGTTCGATGCGAAATGGGTTGCTCGAAAAGCTTACACAGGTGCATCAATCAGTCATCATCGGTCAGCAGCTACCGAGGGGGTTTTTGCATATAGAAAAAAGAGAGAGAAAGAGGGAGCATAGAGGATCCGTAAGGATAGTTGAGAGATCCGGCGTGTTCGAATGTCATCCACCATGTGATGCAATTATGTACGGGGGAGGGGGGGGGGGGGGGGGATAGTTTTTTTGAAGGGGGAAAGTGGTTTGTCGATGTGATGGGGCAAGTGGGTAGGCCCAATTCGTCCTCCCCTTCCAAGTGCGAGGAGAAGTCTTTGGGGCCGGCCAACTATGGGTCGGTCAACGAGTGTTTGTTTGTGTGTGTCTGAGACACACAATAAATGAATGGGGGTTGAGTTTGTGTAGAAGTGTGCTCCACCTTCTTAACCCCCCCCCCCCCCCCCCCCCCAAAAAAAAAAAAAAAAACTCTATAAAAAGGAGTAGAATGTAAATGTGATGTATAAAGCCTTAAAAGGTAAGTAATCCACACACAGAGTCTTATTGTATGAGTATTGTTGACTCGGACATAACACATACTCTGTTCCTGCCCTGCCCCTCGAGATCTCCATAGACTGTCAGATCATCGCCAAAGAAACGAAGCAGCACCAACAGAGAGAGAGAGAGAGAGAGAGAGAGAGAGATTGAACCATGCCTTCTGGGATCCTCGAGGTTAACCTTCAAAGTGCCCGTGGCCTTAAGGCTGGAGATTTCTTCTGTGAGTTATATATATATATATATATCATCTGCTCTTCTTCTTCTTCTTCTTCTTCTCCATTATTGCCATCTCTCTCTAGTTTTCTTTTTGTTTGAAACCCCTAATTTCTTCAAATCTCTGCAGCCAAGTCAGACCCCTACGTGTTAATCAAATGTGGAACCGTTGAGAAGAAAAGCAGCGTGGCCAAAAGTAATATATATCCCTCCCTTCCTCTCTCTCGCTCTCTCTATCATTAATCTGATCTCTCATGCTTTCTTTCAATAGCATTCTGTGTCTTCTTTGCAATATGAAATCCTAAAGGTAGAGCGTGCCTATTCGTGCATTTTGTGTGGGTGGATGTGTGTGTTTATTATTTATTTTCCATACTTCCAGTGATGATTGTTTTTTTGTCCATTCATCTAAGCGAGGACTTCATGGATATGGTTATAACTTATACCTGAAGCTCAAGAATGTATAACTAGGAATTAATTTATTTACTTACAAAATCAACTTTTTCTTTCTTTCTTTTATTGGTACGTGGGATATCTTTTTGGATTATCGCTACAAGTCTATCATGGATGGCTGTGGGTTTTAAAAAAAAAAAAAAACCTTATATTTCTCTTTTTTGGACAGATCAAGGAAGCAACCCTACTTGGAACCAAAACTTTACATTTCAGCTGCAGGAAGTCACCACAAGTTTATATCTCAAAGTCATGGATGAAGATTTTTTGACGCGTGATGACGAGCTCGGCCTAGTCACGTTTGTCTTTTTCCCTTGATTCTTTTGCTATTAATGTGATCCATTTGTTATTACGATTTGTTCGTGATCTTGACTCACGTGCAATTATGATTGATTCTTTAATTGTGATCCATTTTTGTTATGGAGAATAATTTGTTGTTTCTCTTGTGAATATGATTCATTGGTGGTTCTGATATGCGCGTTTTATTCATCTTTGTTAATATGATTAATTTGTTCTTTTCTTGTTTAATAAATCAGGGTTCCTTTAGATGAGGTATTGCGGTGTGGCAGTTCAGAAATGAAACCATATCCTGTCGAGCTTCCAAACGGAAAATACAAAGGCGAGGTCAAGTTGTCTCTGTCCTTCACGGTACGCCAATACTAAACACAAGTCTCTTTGATCGAATGAGGGTGAATATGAGCAGTTGCCTAGATGGTTGTGGCACATTTGGTGAGGTTGTCTGGGTGAGACCAGAAGGTCAGCCCCTCCCAGCATTCCTCAGCAATGGCATATAGTTAAAATAGAGCAGCATACAGTGAGATTTCAACCGGGTCTATTCATGGGTTAGTAAAGAAAACTTGGTACTTCCCTAATATGGGAAAAGAAATGGCATATTGGGGCCATATAAAAAAGTCACAACTACTGTAGTTTTTATATGATAACAAAATCTCAATATTAGAGGCCAAAGGAGTTGTGAAAGCTAGTAGGGATAAGTAGTCTTATCACTAATATACAAGGAGTATTCATGAATACCATTCATTATTTCCTCATATGTCTCTCTCTCTCTCTCTCTCTATATATATATATATCTGTATACAGCAACCGGGTGAGCCATCTCAGGGAGCTAATCCTTCTCCGAGTACTCAGGTTGACCTCGATAAATGTTTACCAAGTATTCGTGGTCCGTACGGCTCTTCAAATGCTGGCGGTTGGTCTAAAGGGTAATCTCCTCTTGTAAAAATTTTGTGTTTTGGCAAATACAGGAGTTATTGTTTCTGTAAAGCCCATATAAATAAATAATTTGATTTGTTGGAAATTGAAAAACAAAATCAACTGTAGTATGGGGTCCATTGTTTAATATGCTTCAAGGGTTATCAAGTCTTTGTGGTTAATTTCTGAAAGCTTACTTAATGTTGTTTGCAGAGTAACCCACTAATGGAGGAAGAATCTTCGTTATTCCCGACTGCACGAACAAAACATATATATGCACAACTCGATGACATTCTTTTCTAGTCCATCACCTCTTCTCTGAACGTGTATTTCAGCAAGACGACGACATGTACATAGAAATTTCAAGGAAATAAGCAATAAGTTTTGATGATCCCAACACGATTCATTGTCCAAATCTTATGAAGTGTTGGATTTCATAATTCGATGATAAAACATTCTAGGGTAAAACTTGGGATCAAGGTGAATTGTGATTCCGGTGTATTCTTAAATTACTAGTGTCTTGTAACAATGTTTGTCAATCTTAGAATGAAGTTATGTTATTTTGGTCATTCATGTGAAAGATCTCGACAATGTCTATTGGTTGGGGAGGCATATATTTCTAAAAGTCTCAACCACTTGATGTAAGAATTCATATAAATGTGGATTAAAGGACTAATCTAGCTATAATATATAAGGATTGGTTCATGAAAAAGTGTCCAAGAACATTGTATCAAATGATAGCACATCAACCCCATCATCTTCCAAATTGGAAAAAGAAAACAATCCTAAGTTTATTAGGGAGATACTAATCTTTCCCAAGTTTGTATTGCAAAGTGAACATTGAGAAACTAGGGCCCACCTATGGGGGCCTCTTAGGAGGTTGGATATACAAGGCTTTAATTGCCAAAACTTGCATATGGCAAGTGAATGCTCGCCTATACTTGAATATTAAAATCGTAATTCTAGTAGAAAATGTTATGAGCGCATAAGCACCTCAGTATTAAACAAACCCTCGATTTCAATCAATGAACATGCTCAAGAGTTAATCCCTTCACTTGTCTTTGATGAAAGTCCACTTCTTTGTGGGGTGGTTGGGAACACATTGTCCTAGATTGTCTCAGAAAGAAGAACAATATAGCCTTTAGTTGAGAGTCTTGAATGACATGTGCGAGGAATGTAAACAACAACAAAGAGCAAATCAAAGCTTTGATGGTTAATAGGCTATCAAAAGGTGATGAGAGAGATTGGACCAAACAAAATGCATGGTGACCAATTACTAGCTACACTCAAGAGAATAGTAATGATGTGGTGAGAAATGGCCTATCTCAAATTACCTTGTTCCAACCTCTTACAAACAGTAGCAATATGCATGCATTGCATGGACCAAGGCACAATTGTGGGGGGAAGACTGAGTGATCATCACGGGCTTAGTGTGGCAAACAAAAAATAAATTGTTATGAACAAAATATACATGAAACATCAAGGGCTTAGTCAACCATTCAAGGAGACGAGGAATCAAGTAGTTACTTATGTTTATCACATTTTTCTTTCATGTTTTGCATTGCCCTCCTACAACGTGTCATTAAAGCAGCTTCTACATGTTGCATGGTGAGTTGCTATACCACCATTAAGAAATACTAACTTATTCATTGGTGGCCTATTTGACAAGCATTATCATGCTAATTTAGTCCTACAATCTCATTAAGTATATTTACTTTTCTTATTTTAGGAAAATGACAATTTGGCCATTTCACACTTGTTAAACGACACCAACACAAAAAGGAGTATAGTAATGAAGAGTGAAATTGCTAAGAAGAAAGCAAGAATGTACAAATGATAGACGAAATTTGCAATAGAAATGAGAAGTCAAGAAAGAATCAAGAAGAAACCAAGAAATAGCAAGTTGTGATAGAAGAAGTGAAGCAACAAATGCTAAAAGTAGAATCACAATAGGAGTGAAGGAACAAACAATGATGAGTCAAGAATGAAGGAAGTGAATCAAAGAATGATAAGAGAAGATCTCAACAAGGGAGTGTAAGCGACTTGTACCAACTTGCTTCTTTGGTTCTTCGACTTTGTGTGGTTCAACTATACCATCAAATGGGACGGAGTAAGGTAAGGTGACAAGTGATGATGTGGTGGTACAATTGAAGTACTAGGAATCTTTGACATTCTCCATGTTGGCTTGTGTTAGGCTATCACTTAGTGCATCAACCCATCTAGAGCTCATATTGAATTCCTCATATTTGATAATGAGTCATATATGGAGTTTCACTGTTAAAAAACAGATACTCAAGAGATGCTCCACTTCTCACAAAACAATGATCGACTTTTGATCGGTCACCTTTTAGAGGTCATCCCCAACATCATCCCGTGTGTTTGTCAAGTGTTGGCTCAAATAAAAAACCTTTATGTCTTTGGTAATGTCCAAAGAATCATTGAATGTTCTACTAGTGGGCACAATCTCGTTAGTATTTGATAAAGGTTCTAATGTTTGTCCAAATTGCTCACCTTCATATGGAAGAGGTATCATTAGATAGAGAAGAGTGCTTCGAGGTTCAAAGGTTTCTGTTGGAATTTAGGCCACCTAACAACTTTAGGAGGGCAAGTTTTCTCTAGTTGAACTCATGAGATTACAAGAGATGTTTAATTTCCGTAGTATTACAACCTAGAGAAACAACACAATTCTATCACACTTTCATGGCCAAATCTCTTGTCCATGAAGAGATTTTGATTTAAATGACGATTATTCATTCAACACATCCGCCTACATGATTGTACATGGAATGCGACATTAACATAAGTCATGGATTATGCACACACATGCCCCAAATTGCTCAAACATATATTTTCCATGCAAGGTAGAGAATCATACAGACACCATTGCATACTAGGACTTGTGAAATAGGTAATACCATCATAAGTGATACTATTGTGCTAGACGATCGAGTGTGTGGGTGCACATACATGAACATAGT